>NW_020799091.1:29936517-29962276 GCF_003259725.1 Athene cunicularia | reverse complement strand
CCAGTAAGCCGTGGCGGGAGGCGGGTGTCTCTCCTGGGCGGCCTCAGCTCCCGGCCCGAGTGCCGGCAGGCAGCGGGGTGCCCGGAGCAGCCGGTCGGGGACGGGCAGCAATGGGTGAACCAAAGCTGTGGTGGGTGACCCTGGCTGCACACCAGGGGCCCACCAAGCCAGGCTGTCACTCCCCTCAGCTGGTCAGGGGAGAAGAAATACAATGAAAGGCTCATGGGTGGCAGATCACTCACCAACACCAGACTCAACGTGGGGAAATTAATTTATTACCAATCAAATCAAAGTAGGATGATAAGAAATAAAGCCAGATCTTAAAACACCTTCCCCCCACCCCTATCTTCTTTGCTGGCTTAACTTTACTCCCGATTTTTTCTACCTCCTCCCCGGCAGCAGTGCATGGGGCCAGGGAATGGGGGTTGTGGTCAGTTCATCACCCATTGTCTCTGCCGCTCCTTCCTCCTCAGGGGAGGACTCCTCACAGTCTTCAGCTCCAGCGTGGGTCCCTCCCACAGGGATCAGTCCTTCAGGGACAGGCTGCTCCGGTGTGGGTCCGCCACAGGGTCACAAGTCCTGCCAGCAAACCTCCTCCAGCGTGGGCTCCTCCCCGGGCTGCAGGTGGAGATCTGCTCCCCCGTTACCCTCCGTGGGCTGCAGGGGCACAGCTGCCTCACCACGGGCTGCCCCACGGGCTGGTGCCTGGAGCACCTCCTGCCACTCCTTCTTCACTGACCTCGGTGTCTGCAGAGTTGTTGCTCTCACATGTTCTCACTCCTCTCTCTGTCTGCAGTTGTGCAGCAGGATTTTTTCCCCTTCTTAAATACGTTATCCCGGAGGCGCTACCACTGTCACCTTTGGCCTCGGCCTTGGCCAGCAGCAGGTCTGTCTTGCATCCATCTGGCATTGGCTCTATCAGACATGGGGGAAGCTTCTGTCAGCTTCTCGCAGAAGGAACCCCTGTAGCCCCCCTGCTACCAAAACCTTGCCACACAAACCCAATACAAAAATGAGAAGTCCTGAGTGTGTGGAGATGTTTCATGGTGTGACTGAGCTACCCCTTCTTAGATCAGAGGCAGGAGCTAAGTCTGGTCAAAGGTTCATCTGTTCTGCTTGTGTTGGACAGTGCTGTGCAAGGCACCTTTCAAACAAAGATGCAATAATTATGATAAAGAGAAGGGAAAATTTCAACTTAAATGTGGGAAAGATTCAGTGTGAAGAACAAAACCAAGCACAGTGCTGTATCTTACTAGTACTGTGTATTACACTGTACAGTTACTATATTGCTCAAGAAAATACATTTTTAAAAGGGTACGTCTGTAAAGAGTTTTGCTCTAAGCTAATACACAGAACATATGCTTTTTCCTGATCAACATTAACCTGGTTTTGATACGTGTGCAGCAGAAAGTTCCTGACATTTGGCCGTGGTTAGAGCAGAATACTGCCATCAAGGTTTCTTTTGATCCACATCTGAAGTTGCTTTCTGCCACTCTGCCTCTTCATTATATGTTTCTTGTAAATTGTTTCCCTGCCTCTCTTATGCTGCTGACTTTGCTCTTCTCCCACCCTGTGATATGGCGGGGTATATCACAGATGCCCCCTTCCTTTGCTCCTGTACCCTTTGCTCTGTTCCTGCATGTTCACCAGGCTGAATTTCCCCACTGCTAATTTTCTTCTTCCCTTCTTCAGCATTGATGAGTCTTGTTGGCTTAACTGTCTGGTGTCTTGAACTAAATTACACCTACAGTAGTGACCACAGCTGTGTTCTCATGGCCACACCCTCTATACTCCTCATTTCTGCTTTCACTTTGATTTTCACTTAGAATCTCACCAACTATAATGGTCCATTTTCTCTCATGAGAAAATCATGTTCCCCTCTACCTTTGGCTTGCTTTCATCCTTCCTGTCTCTAGCAGTTTGAACAACTCTATCTTTCTTCTCAGCCAGAAACACTAGGGTTTCTTGTCTGCGCTGCATTTGCTCCACTGCCGCCATCCAGTCTCCTGCTTTACTTCTTACCCACTCTGTTCATCTCCCTAACTTAAAATTTCCTCTGGTGCTTTTACATCCTTCCGTGAACCTGAGCCAATTGAATGTGTTGTTTACACTCCTGTCAGGAGTTCTTTCACTCCACTTTCATCCTAGGCCTTCATTTCCTTCCAGTCTGTTCTGCCCTGGGATAATCTGCAGGCAGTGCTCCTCAAGGCACTGATGATTTCCTCTTAATCAAATCTGTGAACATTTCTCACCATCCTTGATCTGACATCCAGTTTCAACACAAGTTGCCTATAAATGAGAGAAAACAATGACATTTATCTGTCTTTAGATGTATGCCCTAACTGGGTGTGCACTCTATGTCTTGATTTTTATCGGTGTTGGAAGGAGGTCCAGAGGTTGCCCAGAGGACTAGAGATGTCCTGAGGTCCAAACTGAGTTATTCCCTGTGCGTGTGGCAAGTTCCAGAATCCTTATCCTGAAGAATGAAAGATGGGAATGATAAGATGCAGTGTATCACCAGTTTGGGGTTTTTTAAACATTATATTCTCCCTCCCGTGCCTCCAGTTTATTTCAAGGATGCTGTCCCCAGTTTCTGGTTAACATCATGAACCATGCCAAGTTCCAGGTATTTTTGTGTAGTGATAGCTCATCCTGTTGCAACGTTTGACCATTTATTCAAACTCAGTATGGCTATAACTGAACTCCAGACTTCCTTTTCAGACTTCCCCTCCTTCTTCCTTTCTCTCTTGAATTGTCATTCAAGTCTGTTAGCTAAGTGTCAAATCTGAACTCAGCCCTGCTTATATGCTTCAGGACTGTGTTTGTTCTTTTCATCACAGTATTTTTTCTTTTAATCAGTTTTATATAATTCTATACTTCATTTAAATTAATCTTGTCCACATGCAAAACTGCACTGAAGTCTCAAGTTTATTTACTTTCAAATTAAATTACTGAAATACTTTTTGCTAGAGATGTCCTTGCTTCTAGCTGTATATGACAATTTTATTAATCTTCCTCAATCTTCCTGTGAGCCATTAGTTTATCTTCAATGTCACCTTCATCAGTGTTTTCCCTTCTGTGTTTTCATTTTGATTTCCAGTTCTTTAGGACTGAGTCTTTACGTGTTTTTAGCTCTACACCAAAAAGAAAAAAAAAACCAAACCAACAACGCACAAATGCTGCGATTTGGGTTTTGTAGATAATCTTGAAAATTACTGTGAATCAGAGATTTGCTAAACTTGGCTACTATTAAGAAGATTTCTGAAACCAAATTAGGGGTTCTTTGATTGAAATCAGTATCATTGTGTGTATTCATAAACCAATAGGAAACTAGAAAGAAGCATAAAATTGCTACTTTCAGACTCGGCCTTTTATCAGGGTTAACTGTTGCTCTTATTAAATCTGTTTATCCAGCAGAAAACAGTTTCCGGGTGTTCTCAGAATGCTTGAGAAGGGGCGTTCCTCTATTTTACTGTTTCTCCTTTGTCTCAGAGATTAAAAACTCCAATTGTCTCACCTTTTGTGACAGAAGTGCTGAAAAACATTCTTTAATGCAAGCATTCCAAAGTTAACAGAATAGCTCTTTCTTTTTTTTTAAATAATATCACGATTTATTTCCTGAAACATTAATGATAAAAAAATATTGAATCATTCACTAAGATAACAAATGTACTTTTTGCCCACTTCTTCTGTTTTATGATTCTTTCATCAGCTGGTTTATCCGAGCAGACATTTACAGTTCAGCACCTTAAACTAGAGATGATGATTTCTTTTGTTTCATCTTGTCAGATTTTTCTGATTTTTAAAAATACCTTTAGTCATTCATCAGAAACAAAGGCAAAGCAGAAAATGCTTGAGCAGCCAAAACCGCTTTGTAGATCTCTGCCTCCTAAGCTGCCTTCTAAACTGTCTACACCAAGGGAGGATGTTGGTAAAAGTAAATTGTACAAAGACAATTCCTGTAGTTCATAGTTTTGAATTCCATGTCTTCTCTAAAATTAACATAGAAGAAGACAGATTGGAAATTAAGCTACTAGTGCAAAGCAGTGTGAATAAAACTGCAGTACGACCTGTATGACCTGGATCCCTTTGGGAGGCTCTTAATGTAAATAGTGGAAGAGTCATTGGGACAGGTCCTGGAACTTGGGTCTTCCACCTATCAGACTTGAACGCTACCCACCGGGTAGCAGCTCCCTCTAGCTGATCCAGAAATATGAGAGATACCATGAAAAATTGATGGCATCAAGAAAAAATAAATTACATCACATGGAGTCAGACTTTAGGGGAAGTGAGATACAACTTTGATTCAGACAAAATAAAAAAAATGTTTTGGGGATGGTCCTGCTCTTTTCAGAATATACTTCTAAGTAAAAAGACAGATCTTGGCTTATAATATTTTAAAGGCATCAGGGATTTCTACTGAGAACAAAGGACTTGCAGTGCCATATGCTTCAGAAATAACCAGACATTTTTTGTACCTGTATATGTGAATGAAAAGCTCTTTCCAGTTTATATAAAGTAGCTATTGATTAAATATTTAAGGAATAAGCTTTAAAAAGAAAAGTTAAAACCAATAACATGTTCTCTAATCAAAACATTTTTAACCTAAGTAATAAAAAAAATAAGATGGAAACTAGGCACCAACCCTGAAAACAGATCTGTCGGAAAGGACCCTGGCATCTGAACGTGTTCACTGACTTGGGTCAAAAATGTCAGGCCCGGGATCTGCAATAGAAGTACAGCATACAGAGATTTTACAATGCTTTTTCACAAATCAGCACAGTAGAAGGAAATGGTAGCATGAAAAAACAATGCTGTCCCTACAAACTGAGTTAAAGAGACAAAAGCACGTTGGTTTATTTTTTTTCTATATAGCTTCTGTAATGTTGTAGGAGTATGTTAATAGCTAAAACACCTCAATCTTCACATAGTCAATAAAGCAGGCAACAAGAAAGAAAATAAATCAAAATCACTTTTATGATGTTTGAAATAAATGGTAATTTGACTTTTTGTTTTATTTTGTTAGAATACTGTCATACCATATTTTTTATTATCGTTATGTAATATGAATTTAAAAGGAACAACAATAGTGTATTAAAAGTAATACTTTTATAACAGTATTAAGGTATTAAAGAAAATTCAGTTAGAAAAGAAAGGCTGAAAATTCAGATGATGTAATTATTGGCCCCTTCATAGTATTAAGCCCTTCTGAATATTATTCTGAAATATATTCTGAATATTATTCTGGTAACATCTATTTCTGTACAATACACTGCTGGTGCTGTCCAGAAGTATTTCTGGCTCACTACCAGAGCTGTGCTTCAATGATTTAAAGCATTTTAAAAGTGATAGATAAACCTTTTATCCTGAAACAAAGTTCTGTTGTGATGGCTGTCCTTGTAGTAGTACATAGTAGTGACGGATGCTATTTATAGATTATGTATTTATATAGTAAACCTGAAAGAATCTAAGAGCTGTGCAGTAAAGTTTGTTCAAGGATCATTTCTCCAAATGTGGCCATTACACCTGAAAGGTATTTATACAGCAGCATGCCCACTGATCAACAGCAACTCTTCAGCAATGATAATTCGATCATTTTGGTGGACTGGATTGTTTTGTGCTTCATGAAGTGTAATGCTGAGACCTGAGAGTGGGAGTCCTGGGCCAGGAAAAAAAAAGATACTGTGGTGTGGCATAAATGTCTTTTCCCCTGCAGGGGAGTATAGAAAACAAGGATGTAACACATTGAAGCAGTTGACTGAAAAGGCAGCAGAAATTTTGGGGTGGACAGTGCCCAGCAGAGGGCTGAACCACAGCGCTGGATGGCAAGAAAGCTAGGGAGATAAACCAGTGGTCCCAGTTTCTTTGAGAGCTGAGTTGTAGCAGAGCTTTAAGGAGTAACTTCTCCCTCAGAAGGTCCCTGGAAATAAGTATCCCTAGCAAAGGGAACAGAGCATCAACCTTGTGAAACTACACAGGCTGAATGAAGGATAATTTACTAAGTATTTATTTGTTGATAAAAATGTTCAGCACTAAATGACCACTGGCTGCAGTGCTGTTTGGAAATTGAGGACTAGCTAAGGAACCAACGGACCTCCAGAGTGAGGTCTTTGGAAATAGCCCTGGTAGCAAAGTCCAAGTCCTGTTCTAGTGTGAGGTGTATGAAATGAACCTCTGCTTCAGCGGTGTGGGACACCAGGGCTCGGTGCCACCCCGCCACACACTTAGTCACTGAATGGAGGTCAATAAACAAAGTAAATAGAATTTGTAAGCCTCTTAGTAATCAGTGAATAGAGGTAAGAAATTTCAGTGAGTTCAACTGGCTGAAGATCTGATTCACCATCTGAAGAGTCTTTCCCCTCTTTTGAAGAGAGGAATTGTCTATGCTCTTTTATTCTTAAAAGGACACAAGAGGGGAGCAAACAGGCTTTGGACTCTGGTTCTTCAGCTGGGTGCCTAACAGTAGAAGGATGAATCAGACCTCAGGGACTAATAGCAGTGCTTCTGTACAGGCATGTTAGGCTCTGTGAAGCTGCCTGTGACTTGTAAAAGATCCTGAGGTCGCTTTTGAGATGATTTCCAGAAGCTGATGTCCCCCATTTCTTTCACAGTCTGATAACAGTTGACCTCACTTGTATCATCATACTTTAAACAAGTCCACTCTGGTGCTTTTTTCATATGGAAGTTGCCTGAATGTTTGCCCCTTTTCCATTCAGTTGGGTTAGCGAGAGGTTTGGGTGATACAGGGAATGGGAGCACACAGAGGAACACTCACTGAAGGAGCCCCATCTGCTTCTTAGGTGAAAGATCTCACTGCATTGGCACGTGGCACCTTACGGAATGGATTCAGGATCCCTACATAGGAACTTGTCAGTGATGCAAATGGCCATATTTCACATGCAGTAGAACATTGCTCATGGATTCTTCGTTAAATTACGTAACTCACGAGGTACTTCTGAAAACCTGACCTTTCTGTCCTGCTTGTTATCTAACCCTTCTACTGCATGCTACACATCATTCAATATAGTGTGTGGGTGAATTCCATGTGTTGAAAAAAGACTAACATGCTTTGTGATTTGCAGTGCTGAGGTGCTTAGTCTTAATTGTTGGTGCATTTCCTCTGAATGAGAAAAATCCATGTGGGGCATGGAGAATTTGTCACATGATCATTTCCTCAAAAATGATGCTAGAGTACACCTCATTATAAGTGTCCCTTTTTCTCTTCTCTTCAGCAGGCAGGATTTTTGGACAGTACCTAACTAGAGCAATAAATAGTACAAATTATGAAAATGTAAAAGCAGCATCTGGCAGTGCTCAAGGGCAAGTCAAGCAGACGCTTCCCTCAGCAATGAGCACATATCCCACAGTCCCTTGCAAACCCAACCTAAAGATACGTGCCTGTCTGTTCGTCAGATTTGCTGCAGTGAAATGCAAATCCAGCTCAGAGAACCCCTTCTTCAGACTTAGTTCCAGACTGGCAGTACACAGTTTGACCACACTTCTTCATGCCCAGTGTGTTTCAACACAGATATGCCTGTATCCTTAATCAAAATAGTAACCATGGGCAAATACAGTTCCAGCCTAAATCTACAGGTTTCCATGACCTAAGGAGAGGTTTGTTTCTCTCTGAAGCAAGTTTCCTGACAGAGAAAATGGAGCAGAAAGGTGACAGATGCTATCCAGGTCTAGTTTATAAGAATAACAACCCTGCATGTTGGTCATTAGCAGGCATTACTGTAAGCATTCCTGTCTACTCAAGCAGCAAGATGCCAAACCAAAGCAAAAATAAAAATTTTTTTCTGTCCAAACTCCTAGGATAAATTTCATTACTGAAAGTCCTAGTGGGCCTGGTAGCTTCCCATCTTGCAAAAATCATAGATTCTCTCGTATGAAGCACAAGAAACTTCCAGAAGGCAATTTTTACTACCCCACAATAAACATCTAAGATGGGTGAAATGACTAAACACAGAATAGATATATATCTTGACCATTTATAGTAGAATATAGTTTTTTAGTGTCATTTGCTGGCTGACACTTGATGTTATATCCATGGTGGGCAGAAAAACTCATAAAAAGCAGCAAACCATACTGGTTGTATTTTAAGCACAGAAACCCATAGCTGTTCACCGCAGCCAGTGCTGAGGCTCTGTACTGGTTGCTTACACTGCTGATGCAGGTATGGTGATTGTGGCTGAGAGGAGGGAGGTACCTGAGACTGATCGTGCAAACCAGTGAGTTGAGTGTATGCAGCTGTTAAGTTATATATTTGTTCACTGCCTGGTACTGAACAGGTATATTGTTATTTCATCTCATTTTTTTGAAGCTGAGAATGCTTTTTTTTGGTGAAACTATTTCATGATATTTGCATTACAGCATAAACCATTTTATGACTGTAGTGGGCTGACCTTGGCTGGCTGCCAGACCCCCCTTACCAGCCACTCTCTCACTCCCCTTCCTCAACAGAACAGGGGGATAAAATAAGACAGACATCCTTGTGGTTTGAGATAAAGGCAATTTAATAAGAAAAGCAAAGGCTGTGCATAGAAGCAAAACAAAAAGAGATTTATTCACTACTTCCCATCAGCAGGTGATGTCCAGCCACTTTCTGCAAAGCAGGGCCTCAGTGTGCATAGTGGTTGCTTCAGAATACAAACACCTTAACCATGAATGGCCTCCCCCAGAGGATGGGGAATGGGGGTTAGGGTCAGTCCATAACACTTCATCTCTGCGGCTCTCTCCTCAGACTTTTCCCCTGCTCCAGAGTGGGGTCCCTCCTGTGGGATACAGTCCAAGAACTGCTCCAGCGTGGGTCCCCCACAGGCCACAGGTCCCACCAGAAAACCTGCTTCTGTAGTGGCTCACCATGGGCTGCAGGTGGATATCTGCTTCAGTGTGGATCTCCATGGGCTGCAGGGGACAGCCTGTGTCACCATGGTCTTTATAACAGGCTGAAAAGGAATCTCTGCTCTGGTGCCTGCAGCACCTCCTCCCACTCCTTCTTCCCTGACCCTGGTGTCTGCAGGGCTGTTTTTCTCAGATTTTTCTCATTCCTCTCTTTCACAGCTGCTATGTGGTGTTTTGCCCTTTTTAAAGTACATTTTCCCTGAGGCACCACCCTCTTGGCTGACAGTCTCAGCTGTGCCCTGCAGTGGGTCTGTTGGAGCCATGTGGAACCAGCTGCCTAGCAGCCTCTGGCCTCTTCTCACCAAGGCCACCCCTGCAGCCCCCCACTACCAAAACCTTGCCACCCAATACAATGATAAACTACAAAATATCAGGCCCATATTTCCTGAGACATAATTACACCTCATGCACCAGGATGGGGCCATGTGGCTGGATAGTGGCTTTGTAGAAAAGGACCAGGAATCCTGGTTGGTGACAAGTTGAACATAAGCCAGCATCATGCCCCTGTGGCAACCAACCACATGCTGGCTGTATTAACAACAGCATGGCCAGTAGGTGGAGGGAAGTGATTATAAGTCCATAGTCAGAACTTGTATAACCACATCTGGAGTACTCTGTCCAGTTTGGAGCTCTCCAGTACGGGATAGATATGGACACACCCTGGCAGAGGCCCTGTGGTGGTGCAATCCCTTCCCCACTCCTGGGCCGCTTGGTGATTAGTGTGAGTCTAACCCCCTCCTGGGCCACGTACCAGCCTGAGGAGATAAGCAGTGGTAATGGCAGTAAACCAGAGCTGTCAAGGTGCCCCTCTGACAGCCTGGAGAACAATAGCAGAATTGCGCACCCATCAAGGTCTTGTGCAGCTGGTGGAAGACACCAGAATACCTCACTGGTGGAGCTGGGCCAGAGTGAAAATTACCTAACAAAAGCCAATTATCTTGGACCCTTCGAGCTCTCCTGGATCACCACGAAGCAAGCCTGTGACCCACATCTTCCCTGAGTTGGGACGCCTCTCAGGTCTTAACTCCTCAAGATACTGTTCACCAATAGAGCCGATGGGAGGCCAGGGAGAAGTTGACCTGCTCAAGTCTCAGTTATTGCCCTTTGAGGAATGCCAATGCATTGTGAGTATTTACTCTAAACTCGAGAAGAGGGAAATTTTAGCTTCTTTCACCCACTCTCTCCCTGCCTACCTATGTGTTTGTGTATAGTTATTTTCACAAGTGTGGATACATACTTATTTTACTGGTTCCAAATACTTTTGTCTGTTTGTGAGTTTGTATGTCTTGTGTTTGTGAATGTGCGTGTATATATATGTATTGATTTAAAGTACCATATAGTAAGTTAGTGTGAATCTTGTCATCTTCATATCTGTAGTTAAGTCCCTATTCTAATTATATTTTACTGAATTATTCTGTAAATCTTGATAAAGGCTGATTTGCTCCTCAATCATTACTGTGTTAATACCTTCATCCACAACAGTCCCAATGAGATGGTCAGGGGGCTGGAGCACATGGCACATAAGGAGAGACTGAGAGGGCTGGGTTTGTTCAGCCTTAAGAGGAGATGCTTGAAGAAAGATACTGCTGCTGTCTTCAGCTGGAGTCAAACTCAGAACAGCAGAAGAAGCAACAAGCACAAGCTGGAAAATGGGAAATTCTGGTTAGATACAAGGTAAAACTTTTTCCCCTTGAGGTTGGTCAAACACTGGCACAGCTTGCTGAGACAAATTGTGGGTTTCCATCCTTGGAGACAATCATGAGTCATCAGGAAAAGGCCCTGAGTAACCTGATCTAGGCCTGCTTTGAGCAGGGAGTTGGATCAGATGATCTCCCAGAGATGCCCTTCAATAGGAATTATTTTATGATTCTATGTCATTCTTAAAACTATAGAAGCTTTAAAATTAATCTCTTATGTTTAAGGTCTTTCTTACTGCTATATTGAATAGTATATAGGGCTTTTGCAATAAGATTCTGAGCCATATGTACAGAGGAATCTAGTTCTTGTACATGCAACCCATCTTCCACTATTATTTTCCACTTCTCTTTAGAAATGGCCTTGGAAAAGAAAATGATAAAATCTGGTTAACCAGAAGAAATTTTGCATGAGGAAAAGAAAAAAAAGTGTATACTATACATTACTTGAAGCTACCTGAACTTGAAAGAGATTTTTTTTTTTTTTTTTTTTTTTTATATATCACAGACCCTAATGATGCCCCTGTTGGCAATGGCGTGGAGGATGTTTGGGAAACTAATTTCCATTTTAAAACAAGCAAGCAACATGAAGACAAAAACCTGACGTTTAGGTCCCAAGCAGAAGTATTATGTTGCTTCTTATACCAGAAGATTGCTCTTAGCATTTTAAACTCATGTTGCTCTGTTTGATAATCAATAGCATCTTTCATTCAAAGTACCTTTTGGCTTTGTAACCTCATCCACAGAAAAATCATCTTAGATTTCTTACTATAACACTGCATGAAAAAATAAGTCCTTAGAATGATTTAAAACTCTTTTGTTAACATTAGCATAGCTGTAGGGATAACTGTTTTACATACTTTTCTTCTATATTTTCCTTGCTTTAAATTCTCCATTGTTCATTTCTTCTTTTCTTTTGTCTCACCTTCTTTTGCGACTTCCTCTGTACTTTTAGTGTGTCTATTTTTTTTTCTGATGCAGCCTGCATAATTTTCATGGCACTTGCTCAGCACTGTACCTATTGCCAAAGTGAAATGCAACCCAAGTTATGTCAGCACCATATAAAGTAGTTGTCAGATACGGAAAATGAGCAAAGGTGACTCTTACTTTTGGTAGGGAACCAGAAATGTAATATTTCATGTTTTCTGGGAATTTGCCTGCTGATCTAAACTTTGTCCTTTGGTGGGTCTGCACCAGCAGTTTAGTAACCTAGCTGAACAAGCCAGAGGAAGCTTCACCCAAACTCCCATGTGGGATCCTCTGCTAGAATTTATGTTTTTGCTTTCATGGAGGACACAAGTACCTGGCTGTTGGCATGAGGAAATGGTTTTCTAAGCCACTTTTATATTAATGGTTTGTAGGCTTCACCCAACTGTCTGCTACAGGCTTCCATTGAAACAGGAGTTGCTATCTGGATAAGCAAGCTTGTAGATAGTGGATTTCAGGTATGGACTTTTAATATCTCAGAATAAATGTATATAGTGAGAGGGGGGGATCACAAATTAATGATTGGGGATTTGGGGAATAATTCTAGCTGGGTATATTCTGCTTTCAATGAACCTCAGACTTAAGCAAATGCTCTGTATAAATTAACTATAAATATTCTATTCCTTTTTCCATGACCTTTAAAGAATTAGTATTATTGTTTCGAACAAGCGAAATATTGTTTGCTTTCCTGTTCTATGATCTAGAAAAGCTGTTGAAATGTCAGTATTCACAGTCAACTTGCTTTGTACCTGAAAATGTTATGCTGTGATATGCTGTGATTGGAAGCTGTGGTAAGAAGTATTGTAGCCATACGGTACAAATTTTGTCTGATACCTATTTATTTTGAGGTTCTTTGTTACCATGTGCATAAGAAGTTTTAATTATAAAATCAAACATATTATGTCACTTTATTGTCCATTTCTGCAAGTGTGACCAAAATGGAAACTGGCAATGACAGAGATGGATAAACCAGAACTATCATCACAAGCAAACAGTGCTGGGAGTTCTCTTTCCTGGTACTATAAAAAACAATTATTGATTTTTCACATTCTTGCCAGAAAAACCCTTATGTGGGTGTAGAGAAAAGTATTTATAGATCTTTTTTCTCTTTGATGAAACGTGTAGTGTATAAATTCCTCAGCTGTATAAATCATCTCCAAAGCATCCAAATCAATGGACGTACTCCCCACTTCACCATCTGAGATCCTCAAATGACCCCTCCTCCTTATTTTATCCAACTTCTTTACACTTTGCCTACTGTTTATTAAGATAATTATTTGCTAAAACTATTACCATTTTACTGACTTTTTGAGAGGGGAAAGACTAGTCTTGTTGTTCTGGTTCAGCTAGGATAGGGTTAAGTTTCCCCAGCAGAGAGGGGAAAGGGATCTCCAGCCAGGTTATTCATACCATAGTGATGTCAGGTCCAGCATGGGAGAGTGGGAACTTTTTCCTCTGTGGCTTTGGTGACGGGGAGCACGGGGCTGTCTGTATCCATTGCGATATTTCTCTGTATATCTTTTGTCTTGTTTATTGTTATTACTGTTTATTGTTGTTATTATTGCTACTGTTGTTGTTCAGATTGTTTATCACCCTGTTGTATTAAATTTCTTCTTATTTTAACCCGGGATTTGTGCCCTACTTGTGTCCAAGGGTGGGGGAGGGACAATGGCAACGTGTTCTCCAGTCCTGGCAAGGCCTAAACCAACACACTTGTCAAGTATTTTTAGTAGACGGATAGGCCTTGCCACATGCTAAAAAGATTCTTGGCTCATGGTCATCACTGGTGAAATCTTCTCTGCTGTGCTGCATCCATTATTCTTTTGAGGCAAGATACTTAAATTATTTTAAATTACTTAAAAGTACTTAAATATCACAGCACTGTCGCAACCTTGTGAGGGCCCGTTCACCTTTTACATGTTGCAGAGAGCTCCAGGCAAGCCTTGAGTGGGCTGAGATATCCACAGAGTGAGATGCAGCTACATGCAGGGACACAGGCTGGGTCTGCAGGATAGCCGAGTCAGCGCAGCCCTGCACGGCCGTGGTTCTGCTGCATCCTTTTCTGGAGCAGACTGACTTCAGTTATTCCTAGAGTCTCTCCACTGCTCCCTGTGGACTGAGACACTTTATTACACAGTATACACATCTTATAACTTTATGCAGCATGTAAACGCAATGATCCCTGCAGCTTTGCTGAGGCTTCCAATGAGGGAAATATTGTGCTTTTTTTTTTTTTTTTTTTTTTTTTTTTTTTTTTTTTTTTTTTTTTTTTTTTTTTTTGTCTATGGGAGAACTGAGAGAGCTGATGCTTTGCTGAGGTTGGGATTCTGTTCCTGAAAATCCACAGTGTCCAGACACTCCAGAACTCTGTGTCGCTGTGTGCCACTCTGCTGTACAGCCATGAAAATCTGTGTGTAAAGAAATTTCAGAGTCACGTGTAAAAATCTCGGCAGAGTCATGCCAAACTTTAATAGAGGATGAAAACTGTGGAGGGGCCTCGTTTCAGAGTCAGTATTCTGGTCCAGACACTTCTTGTCCACCATTAAAAACTGGTCCAAAATTTTCCAATTAAATTGAATTATAAAAGGGGTCAACACTTTCAATTTTCTTTTAAATGTCTTCATTTCTGTTTTGTAAAACATATTTTATTTGTCTAAGACACATTGCCTTTGAAATGTCAGGTTATTTATTAAAGCAGAAGTGTAAATTAATAAAAAGATTAAATAATAATAACCCTTTCTAGGTCATCAAGACACTACAATTTGCTCAGTACGAAACAATCCTAAATGTTATTGACATTGCTTTCTTTTAGAAGCAGGAAATACTTTTCAGCATCTTAGAAATGTGTTAGATATGAAGACAGGTTTTCACGCAACTGTACAGTAAGTCTTGCTTTTTTGCTTGAAGGTGTAATTACAAATTCCAGCAAAAGAAGTACTTTAAGTAAGTGATATATGACCACAGTTTGTTGTTGCTAAAGAAACACCATCCTAAATTTTTCTTGCCTTTAAGCTTTTATGATCCCATCAGCAGACTAGGACCAAAGCATCCAGCCCACTATCTTGTCCTTGGAAGAATCAGTGACAGGTACCTGTCCGAATGGGGAACGTGACCGAAGAGCCAAACTCCCCCTTGTACACAGGGCCCAGAAGCTGCTGCCTCCAGAGCACTCTCTGGAGAGGGGAGGAAGGTCAGAGACACACCTCTTCTTCAGATGCACTGACTGCCAGTCCTCCTGCCTAGGCCCACCAAAGAATCCCAACGCCATCACCTGCTTTAAGCCAAAACAGGACAGGTTTGCAGCACTCAGCTGGTGTTTCAGACACTCTGACCATTCACACACTTAGAAACAGAAATGCCATGAACTGAAAAAGAGAAGGGCTTGCACATGAAGCAGAGCCACCACGGTCCACACAGCTCAGTAAATGTCAAGATATTTGTTCTCAGGCTTATCATATCACTTAGAAGATAAAGTGCTTCTGGTTTTTCTTCTACTTCCTCAGGAGTAGTTATTTAAAATCAGAAGGAATTGTTGCAGCTGTGAACTTTGATCCACATGAGGAACAGATACTTGAGAGCTCTTTTCTGTTGTTCGTGAATGACACTGAAACAATTCATCAGCGTAACAAACTTGAACTCCATGACAAAATCCTTTAAGTATCTCAGACTTTCTTGTTCATATTACATCTCTTGAATGTTTCACAGCTACCAATGAGAACATCTGCATTGGAATCTACATTGCTGCTGGGAATATTTTGTATCTTTAGAACCACGTTTTGTAGATTTTTGTTTACATCCAGAAGAATTTTCATTCTGTTTTTTAATCTTAATGAAATATAGACAATGCACTTTGACTACAGTCATCTGCTACTACCCTGGGAAATTTTCAGCACTGAAAGATTGTTTTTCTTGCAGAATGGATTCCAGGGATCAGAAAATTCTGAACTCCAATGCAGTATATAAATTCTCTTTCACTATAGTAATCTTAATTATTTAATTATTTAATTCATAATTCTTAGATTTTATCATATTGTATTGGAACCCTTAGATTTAGGTTTGATATGATTACAGGCAATTTAATAGGCAGTATATGTTGTATAGATATACTTTATTGTGTATCTGTCATGAAAATTAATCATTTAGTCTGGTTTACAAGGAACCAGATGCTAGATTCTATATATTAAAGTGTATTTGAGTTTATATGGGACAATAGTTAAAATTTATATCAGTTTGTAGTTTGAGACAGTGTATGCAACAATAACTGTATAGTTTACAGAGAAATCATAATAATGCAGAAGCTCTAGCAGAGTCTGTACAAAATTTCCTAGGTTAGAAATGAAAGAAAGAGTTTAATAAAGGAGCAACAAAATGAAAAAGAGTTTCACAGCCCAGGCTCTGGACATGCTTTGAATTGCATGTTTGGATGGTTTGGATCCTCTCTAGAGGATAAGTATAGTCCAGAACTTGACCAGGCTGCCTGAGCTAATATATCCAGTATGCCTTAGGAAGTTACAAAGGCAAATCCAACAGTTTGAACAACATGGGAGAGTGGGATAAAAGAACACGCAAGCCAAAAATTACAGAGCTTAGAGACAGCCACAGAACTGGGCCGCTTACTCATCGCACATTTAGGAAAGCCTGAACCAGGGCACTGATAAGAGTGAAGATCTTGCTGGTCTCAGTGATTGCAGGTGCAGAGCTTGTGTGTCAGTGTCTGTGATCTATTATATGTTGGTTCCTTGATCATCTACACTGCAAAAATACTCATTCATCCCCATATTTCTTGGTGTGAGCAAACAGCTTCCTCTATAACGAAACACTATTGTATTGCTGCGAGTGGTTCATTGCAGGGCCCCAACCTAATAATCACTATGGACAAGGCTGCCTGTGATTTGTCCCCCTCTTCCATATTAATTGAATGCTTTAGGGCATGTCACCCTCTACCCTCCTGTATGATATTGCACACACTATAAAGACATCAATATGGTAGGCTTCAGGAAGTGTCCTCACTTTATTTCAGACTTTGCAATCTGAAAAAAAAACCCTACCTTGCAAAATAATTATTATGCATGAAAGCAGAGAGGATACCATAGCCCAGTGCTGTGCAGTATAGGTGCAGTCTGTTCTCAAGCAGGTAAGCAGTCAGTGTGCACATATGCCACTCCCTACCTCATGGCCTGTGGCCAGGGATTGCTCCTTGAGCAGATAAATTTATCAGAAAGTCCAATTCTGGACTGTGTCCATGCTGAAAAAGAGAATAGGTTACTTGGAATTGATGGATGGGAGTAGGAATGACTGAAGGATTTTGTGGCAAGGGGCAAGGTGGGCTGGGCTTTGAGATGTTAATACAGCCTTTAGGAATATCTAGGACACTGCTTAACCTGACTCCATCCACAGGATCAAACTGTGTATTTCTGGCTTTTTTTCATGATAAATCTGTGAGCCCTGAGGAATTGTTCTTAAGGATATTACATTTTTGCATTTAAATGAAAAGGCTGAAAGATTTTTTTTATGCAGCTGATTCATATTTAAAGTATCTTTTAGGTCTACTTTTCGATTCACCTTCCAGACCTGACCCCTTTAATGAATACCTTGGTCTACCTTAACTTGTCATTCAATAATTTACTCTTCTTTCCTATAGAGATATGTGCTGCTTTTTCTGCATGACTTCACTAAAATGACAGAAGACATTTCACAGTTTAGATATAAAAAATTACTTTCAAAGAGTCATGATTTAATCAGTGAAGCAAATGGCATAGCACAGATACTTAAAAGAAGTGAAAAATAATACTTTACAATATTCAACTTCTTTACCTTCATGGCTATTTGGAATTTAGGAAGAATCACAGGAAGGATCACAGAAGTCTTCATGGCTACCCTTCCAGGCTCCTGTCTGCTCTCACAGGTCTTCCTGTCGCTTACCCACAATCTTCCCCCAGAAATGAGTAACCTGTAGCTACAATTCCCAGTGGTCTCAGTCTGGGCCTCTCCCTTAAGGTGTCTAGATGTCATCTGCAGCAGCTAAACTTCTGCAGTGACAGGGAAAATCTAAATTAGAGCCAGGCATGAGTACCTACTAAAAGCTAGAAGAGCTTTAGTGAACATGGGCTGAGTATATTTTGTAAACACTTGAAGTTTAAACAGATTCCTGGTGATGAGGACAGATGTATCCATTTTAGGGGACTGTGGACATTTCCCTGCTCCTTCTTTTTAGAAGCCTGGGATATCACACCCACTGCCCTGCTACCTGATACAGTGGTACCTACATCGTTACATGGTCTCCCTTGTTCAGGCCCAGGGCTGTGTCTGCCTTGGCAAAGACTGTTCTCAAACAACTGAGAGTTGTAGATGCAGGCTGGCAGAGAGCTCTGGAGGTCATCTAGCGCAAACTCCCACTCTGAGCAGCACCAGTTTAGATCTTCAAATGTCTCCCTCAGGGCTCTTGAGCTAAGGAGCTAAATCAGTATTTTTCAAACTTTTCTAAAATGTGATCCTCCCCCTTCCTGCCTTTCTGACTCACCATCTGCATGCAGCCAACTATGCAAGACCTTAAAAAGTCAGATGAGTAACTTAAATGAAGGTGCTCCTAATAGTTAAACCTCTCTTTTGAAAACTTTCACCACTCCTGTTGTGGTTTTGATCCATGATTTGAAAAACACTGCACTTTCAAAAGCAAGAAATATTATCAGGTTGCTTTTCAGGTCTTGTTTAAATGCTGACCAAACAAAACATTTTTCTGATACCCTTTCATACGGTTTTAGCAAAAACATGCTTCGAGCAGACATTATAGAAATGGAGAGTTTAATGTCAAAAAGTTAGGATGAGACACCAGGAACAAACCCAAGGCTTATAAAGGGAAGTTCTGGGCAGTCTTTATACCCAGGAGCTCTGCTTTGCAGTTCCCAGTCACAGTGTTTTAAGTGACACAGAAAGTGACTGGCAATTGTATCTCACGCTGTATCTGCAGTGCTGTTCACAGTAGTTAGCTGTATCTATGTATACAGTACTTGTAATAGCTATTCTTACAATATTGATTTTCCAGCTCTTCCAGCATAGTTTACTGATACTAGAAATACAGAATACTTACAACAGAACTATGACCTGCTTTGTGATGGGCAGCCATTGTTGTTTCCACTCACTGTCCCCTTCCCTCCTCAGGTGTTTAATATTAAAACCTTACAAGTCCTGGTGCTCCTGAACAACCCCATCAGAGAAATCCCTAATGTCATTCACACATCGAATTCACTGAAGAAATTTACAGCTTCCTTCAATTTGCTATCACATCTTACATCTAGGTAAGATATTTTTTATTAACTGCAGCATTTATAACCACAAACAAGGATTTCTATCTTGACCTATATTATAATAATTCACTAATTTCCATTCTAGACATACAATTAACCCTAACAAAAAAGACGTTCTCATAGTAGTAGAAAGCAGAGGTACTGAAAGTTAATTGTAATTCTTGCTAAAATGTCCTGCCATATTTACATAAATATATTAGTCAGCTGTGGCTCATTTTCAGTAAACGGACATTCTAGCTGAAACATCTTGAGAAATAATGGTCTTGTGGTTTCCATTCTTAGGTCTACTGTCTGCTTTTGTGTCACAGTAAAAATAGGTAGCATTTTAAAACTTAATCAATACATTAAAACTTGATTGTCCTGTGGAGATTCTGGAGTACAGAAGCAAAAGTCCCTTTTTATAGAGTATTTTGGAGTGCTATGACCTAGCTTCATCCTCCTGGCTTTAGATATTTAATTGAGGCAGCCATCTCAACATCCCCACTGAGTGGAGAGTATACCTCTACAGGTCATCTCAGCTCATGTAAGAGCTGAACCACAGTTTTCGATCCTGAAAATAGCCTAAGCCATCATAATTTTCCATACTAGGTAGAAACCATAGAGGCCTACACACTGTGTAGCAGTTAGAAATGGTTGGAGCTTCAGGGTTGGACTAGATGACCTCCAGATGTCTCTTTCAGCCTAAATTACTCTGACTCCATGATTGTCTGTCATTTGTGTTTCCAACTCATTATTCTGTTTTCTTTCATTGTAGGTTGTTTTTATTAGAATATCTCCAGTATCTGCATGTTGCCTATAGGGATATTAGCTTTATTCCTAGTGACATCAAGAACCACAGGTATATAAGCAACACAAAATGAAACCAGATCTGTACATCACAATGCTGTGCACCATACTTGGATATTAGTTGTATCACTGAATACATTGGGAAGATTCACAGCACCCTCTCTCCCCCTTCTTAATCCTGTCCTATGTGAGAAGTTCATTTAAACAAAACCAGTAAATTTTTTTGTTTACCTTGCATACCTGAAACAGCTGTGGATAGAGTAAAGCCAACCACTGTTTACAAGCATCTTGATGATAGCTGTACGTCAAATATCCCCATGCAAAGTGCGATCATTCTCACATTTGGACCATATATGTGCACAGACACTTGATTTGTATGATAAGGAAAGAGAAAATGTATTTCTAAGCCATGTGTGGTTGTTTTCAAGCAATGTGCAATGTTGGTGAGATAGGAATTGAAACATAACTCTGTGGAACCCACCCAATAGAAACCGTAGAAAAGGAATTATTCGTACATGAGACTGTGTTGCTCTTTGTTGCCCTTGATGTTCTCTGTGTACATGTCTAGTGTATTCAGATACACCCATCCATGACTTTCTACATAACCCAGGTATTTAAATTATAATTAGAAAAGTATTATATGTACAATTGTGTCTAGAATGTAAAGTACACTGTGAGAAACACATAGCATTTTATACATACATGCCATCTTGGTTTATTTATTCATCAAACGGGAATTAGGACATTATATAACTGTGGTCAAGGTAGGATATGGTGTGAACAGCCTATAAATACCTGGTGGTCCTTAAAATTACAGAAAGCTCAAATGTTTGATTATTGAAGAGAATCAGCTCTCTGCTTTGCCATCTGGGATTTTGAATCTTCCACTAAAATTCCTCAGAATAGAAAATAACTTGATACATCCCTTTTTGTGAAATGAAAAGATGCAGAACCAGCCTCAGAAGCTCACTCATCTGGCTGCCCTTTGCTTCTCCAGAAATAACCTAAAGGAAAGATGCAGAGACATCACAGAAGATATTAAAAAAAATATTGGATGGGTAAGTAATACAGAAATACGTCCTGTTCCCTTCCCCTCCCTGAGGAGTATTGTGATCAAGAAATATGCATAGATGGCCCCTAATCAGCAATTGTACAAGTCTTAGGAGAGTGGAAGTTCACACTTGGTCCAGTCTTTCACATGAAATCAGTGTTGATCAAAGGGGGCTGTTACACAAGGTGGGGTATAAAATGGTTTCCATGCAGGTGTGCTCCATTCAGATTTTGACCGTATCTGAGTGAATGTGAAACTACTTTTAAGTTTTAAGATTTATCAGGCATGCAAATACTTTCTTTCATTTAAGGTTTCTAGGATTTTACACTTCTACCTGTCCTCCTGACAAAATGTGTATTGCAGCTTCATGTTGTGGCTGTGTGTCAAGCTAGTCTGTTCAGAGGGGAGATGGACCTGAAGCTTACAGCTGAGACAAAAATGATACCAGCTCCACCTCTGGGAATTTCAGAATTATTTTCTTTCATCCCACTCCACTGTACAGTACATCTTTCTATTTTTGATGTGTGTGTCTCCTTCTTCCCCGTGGGAGCCATGCAGACTGTGCATTAAGGCTAGAGTAATTACTTCTTTGCAATAGCATGGGCTTCCACTAAAATGGAGCTGAGGAAGTTTAAGCACCTTCTCCAGCCATGAACCATAGTCATTTTGAGGCCATGTAATTTCTTTAATTTGCATTTGTGAGTGAAGAAGCTGAACTGCTTTGGGTGTGTATATAGTCTTAGAAAGATGATGCAATTTTTTTGACCCGGTTTCTTCCCCATCGTAGCTTTATTGTCTGTGCTGCAGTGGACCTTGATATGGCAAAGGACTTTGGCTCATCTGATGCTACAGGAAAGTACGTAGATTTGGAAGGCTTCCCTTTTACTTCCATGCCTGCTCATCATCATGCCATAGAAACTTCATTTCTCAGACTGAGGCTTGACTCCAGCACTTTGGAAAGTGATCTAGATTACAGCAGAGGAACTGCAAATGGGATAAAATAGTTACAAAATAAAAGATCTCATGTTATGATATTGTTGGACGACCTGGGACTCCAATGGAATGATGGAATCACTTGTTGTGTACTGTTGCCATATCTTTCTTAAAGTGCTTTCAGCTCTGAATATCAACGAATATATAGTTGAATCAAAATGAAGGGCATCCTCGGCCCTATGTAATATCAGTGAAGTTATATGCTGACCCTGTGTTTCCTTCAGTGATACCTGGCAAGGAATCAGATTCTTCCACGCTGCTAGCAATATGTCATTCCTTTCAAAAAAAGGATAAATTTATTCCTGGGCTACAAATTACATCTAGGACTGATTTGTCAAAACGTCAATATTTTTTCAAGCTATAGAAGGTCTTATAAATATATTTTGGTATCCTTGTAAATACATTTTGTTTACTATATTTTTTAATGAGTTCCAGTCCCCAAATCTGAAGTGCCTGGTGTTTTTCTAGACATAAAAAACACCCAATCAAAAACCCTTGCCTAAGTGACTTGATGATGAAGACAGCCTGCAACAGAACTGAGGTCAGAGCTCCAACTTCTAATTTGGTACTCCTAACCACAATACTGTTCAGTAAGGACTTAGTTGATGGTTTGTATTGTTTCCCATATTGTATCAGTGCAAGTGATAAGATACACAAAAATAGTGAAACTCAGCCGCCATTTTAACAAACAAAACTCAGAAACTTAACCTTCTGATTGTACTATCATTCACTTAACAAAACAGATGCAGAATTATTAAGTACAACAGATTTTTGCATCTTTTGATTAAATGACAAAAATCCAATTTTTTTTAATGGCTACGCATCAAGAGTTTTGTTCTGATCTCTGTAACAACCATTGTACTTGTGCCTATTCCAAGGCAAGCATTTTTTATGTTCAAGGATTTTTATCACAGGTCTGTAACGGACTCCGAACCCTGATGCACTGAATCAGTGCCTGCATCTCCCCTGACTGTGGAATGCCCGCAGCTACAGGCTGCACCGAACAGGGGAGAGGGACTGTTGCCTTATTTTTCTGGTATCGTACTTGCCCCAAACCTCATGTTTTCACAATGTTTAGCTGCAAGTGCCCTGGATTTGTTAATGTGTCTTAAGAGCCCTTCAATATTGTGTGACTTGAGGTTGGAAATTTTCGTAGAAGTGGTATACACAACACAATAAAGGCAGTCAGGACACAGAGACAGAAGAGGGAAATGCTAAGGGAGGGATGAAACACTGATGACACAGGACTTCTTTGTACTAAGCACTCCTATGAACAGATGGACACATCTGCTCCAGTGATGAGAACATAGACTTCGTCTCAAAAGAACTGTTGGATAAATTGCACCAGTAACATAAAGGGCAGGGCCCAACACATGGGCCTCCTGCTCCTATGAGCATTGGTCCACAAAGGCAAGCACCTTCTGCTGACTTCTTCCTCTGGCCCCGTGAATCTTGCATGCCTGATGACAGCTATGCACCTGTAGTAGTCCCCCTTTCCCTCACCATCATGCCCTCTGCTTTCCACCGCACATCACGTTATTCCTATTGACTTGTGGCTGGTGAGCTCTGCGCTGCAATGTGGTTACATGGGTTGAAACCACCTCAGGCAAAGAAGGCATGATTTTCACCTCCTGGTAAGGGCTTCAACCTCTGCGCAGTTGTGCTGACAGTTTCCCTTCTTCCCTCCTCAGCAATTTCATGTGAACTCAGTGTTGTCTTTGTGTGGGTCCCACAGAAGGCT
The DNA here is from genome assembly GCF_003259725.1 of Athene cunicularia. Classification (NCBI taxonomy): domain Eukaryota; kingdom Metazoa; phylum Chordata; class Aves; order Strigiformes; family Strigidae; genus Athene; species Athene cunicularia. Next base: position 29,938,816 of record NW_020799091.1, on the reverse strand, counting down.
AACTTATCCAAGTATGCACAGCAATGAATCTTCACGTGCCTCGGGGATCTGCAAGGAGAATTTAGGTACCTGTGGACAAAGGCTAGGCTTCACTCTTAGCAAAATGCACCTGAAATTCTGTTTTGTGTGGAGCAAAGGAGGATGAAAGTAACTTTGTGACTCTTTTTCCACTTCTATACTAATTACAGTAAAAACTCAAACTTACTGGAGTCAGTTAATTCAGCTGAATGTTCTCTCAGTACAAGTACCCAGCTACAGGTTGGCAGAAATTGTGATAGACAGCAGTGTGAACTGGGAGTGAAGTTAGAGAAATTTAAATGCAGAAGTAGAAATGGATGTAGCAGAAAGAGAACTGAAAGAGGGAATTCAGAGGTTTAGTAGAACTCGTGGGCATTACATAAGAAAACATCTGAAAGAGTTTATGCAAATGATAATAAGAATTATTCAAACACAGAAAACAGGGAAATGTGTCGCTTGCATGAAGATCACCATTTGCTAAGTGTTAAACCTTCAGATACAGAGTGGAAAATTGATTTAGACACCACAGCAGGTTCCATGTCTACCATAGAGCGGGTAGTCTGAACAACTATCCCATGATTTTGAGAGGAGCAGGAAGGGAAAAACTCCATGGTACAAAAGGAAAGGAGATTTTTTTTTTTAAAGTTGTTTGGGACTGATGTAGTCCAGAGGATTTGTGCATGCTGAAGAGCCCATGGATGAAATTCAAAATCATTTCAAAGCATCACCAAATCCAGGAACTAATAAGATCTCCAGTAAACTTACCAGCAGCCTTTGGCTTTCTCTCACCTGTTCCTGGCTGCTCACAGTCAGGAAAATTAACTCTGGCTCTACCAGAGTACAGTAGGTACTTCTGCAAGGGAGATAAACATGAACACATAAGACCTCCTGTGCTCTGGGGCTTGTACCTGGCTGGGAGAGCAGGAGCTGTGAACTGCAGTTACATTGTCTTCCATGCAAGTTGAAGATGATGATGATGATGATGATTATCTCAAGTGCAGTTCTGCTCCACTCTCTGGCTTCTAAGTGAGTGAGAGCTAGACTGTGCCAGTTTGGCATGGAGGAGGTGGTATGTGTTAGTTCCTGCCTGAATAGATAGGCCTTTAAGGAGCAGTAGTCCTGTGTGTTCCAGAGAGAAAACATTTGCTAATAGTGAGCAGCTCTAGGGATGTCTTTAAGCAATTTCTTCCATTGTTTTAGGAATGGCTCTAAAGCTTCCCAAGACTAATTAATAGAAAGTGTCTTCAGACTGAAAGAGCTCCAAACGCTTTCAGGATTTCTGGACCAGACTCACAGACTCTCCACCAGGCTCCAGGGGCAGAACACTGTACTCTCTGCATTGATAACTTGGCAGCAGCAGAGAGAGTTGGCACTCAGTGTGTCTTTCACAAAACATGGATAGTAAAAGGAGTTAAGAGAATACAGGAATAGAGGTGGGCAAGCTTGGAGGTATAAGAATGAGGAGCCAGAGCTTGAAGTGAACACATGGTGCAGCTGTGTTCTGCAGACACTACAACTGCTGGGGTGTGTGGGCATTGCTTCCTTGGGATGAACGTTTGCTCCTCTCCAGCTGGGGGTGGCTCTGCAGACACACCTTTGGAGTAGAGAGCATCACGAACACAGCAATGCAGTATTGATGAGGTTAGTACTCTGGGTTCTGCCTCTGGTTCTGGACAGGTGTTGTGTTTGAGGTGAGGCTAAATTTGGTAAGAGATTAATCCCCTTGTGTTCTAGCCAATCCTCAGAGTTTAGAGGGGCCAGGGGTGGCTGGACTTATCTCTTAACAGGTATGCCGATTAGGGCCGTAACTATAGGCATGACACCAGATGCACAAACAGCCCGTGTGCTGTAGGTCCAGTTGCATTCAAGAGAAGCAGTCAGATTCACAAATAATATGGTTTATTTTGTATGCAACATTTACAGATTCTTTAAGATTGCTGCAATAAATGCACAAACTGCAGGTTGGCTATATAGCACTACAGACAAAAAGAAAAACGATTGCAATCACACACTCTTAATTCCCGAGTAGTCACTTGGCATAACTGAGGGCTCAAATCTTGCTAGAATATGGTCTAGTTGGTTTCTTCACTACATGAAAGACAATTATGGATCGCATTCATCCCTAACAGCAAACCAAATTCAGCAGCAGCTGAGTACAGCACAGCAGCCAAGCAACAGCAGCCACATGGACCTGGGGCCACCCACTGTGTGGTGAGCAGGAGCTCTGGTGGAAAACACCAGGGTATAGGATGGTGATACAGGCACCACTGGTCACAAACCT
>NW_020799091.1:29901687-29936467 GCF_003259725.1 Athene cunicularia | reverse complement strand
GGGCAAGGAGCACACACCCGTTGATCTGTCCCTCCAATCTGGTGTCGGATTATCGTCCTCCCAAATTAGGTACAAACTTGGGGTAGTATTTATCATAGTATGTATGTGTGAGTGGGTGGGAAGACATTATCGCTTGAATAACGACACAGCACATTCCTTGGTGTGAGGGGTGCACTGTTTTGTGTGGGAGAAGAGGAAGAGTGAGAGACAAGGTGGCAGACAACGGCAAAACAGTTCTTGAGAGGAGGTAAGTGAAAGAATGGGGCTGCGTGGCTTCCACCTCACTTTGCATTCCTCCTTGGCGACACAGCAAGCACAAATCACTGGATCTTCCCAGAACCACAGAATCATCCAGGCTGGAAAAGACCCTGAAGATCATCCAGTCCAACCATCAGCCCAACATTAACAGTTCCCAACTACACCATATCCCTCAGCACTAAGTCGACCCTACTCTTAAACACCTCCCGTCCTGTGTTTGTTCTGTGTCAAGGAAATGTGTGTTTTGCAGATTTTTTCATTGTTTTGCTTTTCCCACACTTCCAACACCTAACAGCAGGTTTTGCAGTTTATGTGGCTCCAGCTACAGTGAGGCGTGCTGGCACAGGATGGTGGCGTCCCTGAGGGCTGCGCTGGCCACACACCTGCACCGGCACTGAGGCACCAAGAGAGCGCTCACCCTACCCGGCCCTAGGCGCAGGTACCTAAACCGAGAGATGTACAACCAGCCCCCTCCAGTGGTACATTCCCCTGAAGTTGTAAATGCTTTGTGAAACGGCTGGACTTTTTTTTTTTTTTAATTTTACACATATAGCATGGTGTGATGATAGTGACATGATCCAGGTTTAAACTGTGACTCGCTTAAAGTCTCTCTTGTCCTGCAGAGCAAGGAATACAGAGCAAGTCACCTTCTGAAGTTTCTTTGACGGAGTGAAATGAAAATGATGATCAAAGTGTTCAGACGTGAACAAAGCTGCTGCTGGTTGGGAATAAACAGCTTTTCAGTTCAAACTCTGTGAAAGACTTCAAGCCTCATTTGCCTCCCTCTTCACCCACGGCACTTCCAAAACCACCTTTATAGTGAAAAGCTAAAGGAGATCCACCCCCTAAAACTATACCTGAGCATTTTACTAGCAATATTTATTACAGTGTAACTTAAGGCATCTGACCCACATGCTGGAGTGTAGGCATCATATTTTACATGTGATAGCTTATATACAGAGTTCATGCTTATACAGTTCCTCAAAGAGAGGACTGCTAAAGATTAAAATTACAGCCGGCTTGTGCTGGGGGCCTCAGTTTGGTCTTTCCACTGACACAAGCTGTTGAAATTGTGTACGCTGGAAGCAGAGGACAAGCTTCACTGAGGTTAGAAGAAAAATCATTACTTTGTTTTACCAAAAGATCATTAAAAATATAATTCTGACTTTCACATCATGTTTAGATAGCACAGGGATGGCTTAATACTGGGTGATCAACACATAGCATTCCTGCTTCTCGGATGTGGGCCAATTTGGAGACAAGAGGTTGCAATTCAGCCAAAGTTAAACTCGGCATTTCTTGATGGCTTTGCATTGAGCTCCTTTAAACACCTGCATGTGTGCGTGTGTCTGTGCGCATGCATGTACAAGGAGGTGTGTGTGTGGACACACGTGTACAGACAGGCAGGGACAGAGGGGAAGAAACCTTTTTATTGCAAGTCCTTTCTCCAGTCAGCTGGGAGATGGCTTAAGGGTGCAGGCAGTACAGATGCTGTAGCGAGACACTCAGAGAGCTTTTCCGTTTGCCAAGGAGATGGTAGCTGTGAGCAACATACACCTATGGACTGACTTTGCACAGCCAGTAGGGAGGATTTGGGCCACAAGATAATAACTGACAGGCATGTCCTCTCCCATTGCCCAAGGAGGAAAAGCCAATGATTGAGGACTGTGTACTGTAGGCCTTGGCTGTGTGGCTACACCCGTGGCACTGTACCTGTAAAATACAGACAGGTTTCTAGGCCAACACACATCTGGGCCAGCTGGAGTGCGCGGTGTGGTCACCTGGTGAGTTCTGGAGCGTGTCCCTGCCCAGGAAGCAACCACTTGCCGCAGGCCAGTTGTGCGTTAGGCAAGCACAGGAAAGATGTGTGTGCAGGGGGAGTGAAGGGAAGCTTACAGCAGGAAAAACTGCAACGAGCTGTGCTTAACAGCAATGTACCATTGCCCCATCAGATTTACAAAACTCCAAGCAGACTTGCTGCTGCTGTTCCAAGCTTTTGCTTTTCACTCTTTCTCTGCTCCTCGTTTTGTCTTCTCACTGAGCTCAGCACACTTAGATACTTTCTCAGCTATTCCTGTTGCCTGCAACAGCCTCACCTCCTATGCCATCTGCACGGAGCCATCTCTTGGGAGGCCAGCTGAGCAAGCATCTCGCACCTCTCACAGTGAAAGGAAAACTGAGGTTTCTGCTTTATTGATTGAGGCTCGGGGGAAGGGAGGTGGTGAACAGATACAAGTCACTGTTCTCTGTCTTCCTGCCTGTGAACTGTGCCAAATCCCTTTGGAGGTCAAGGCACATCTTTCTGACTAACGTGTGATTCATTCCTTTCTTGCCCTGCATCTTAGCTTAGGGCAAAGTCCTCAGGCAGTGCAGAGGGCAAAATTTAAGTGATGTCTTATTTTCCAGTGTCCAGTTGCCTGTGGCTGAGAAACCCAGGACCAGGCATGACGACGTACCTACTTGTGCAGGAACATAGTGACCATTTAATACCAGACCGGTCACCTGGAGTTTCTACAAGCAGCTTACAACCATCACAAATAACTAGAAGCTCGAGCTTAGGTATAAATTTCACAATTTCCTTTTAACCCCAGTGCACAAACTGTCACATGGTGGGTCTTGTGCCATGCCAGAGCCTCTTGTTTTAGTGGCACCCTGTCACCCTCGCCACTCACCCTCAGCGTGACCCTGGGACACCTTTCTCACTTGGTGATTCCCAGGTGCCAACTGCTGTAGTACTGCATGTCATAGTGCAAATGCAGGTATCTCACACACACACACACACACACACACACACACACACACACGCCCTGAATTCTGATGCTTGTTTGGCAGAGAGGAGGGAGAGGACAAAGATTTTTTTGCAAAAAGCAGGAAATCCCTGGGTCAGCTTTTATTTCACTGCAGTAGAAAGAAAAATGGTTCAGTGTCAGCAACTTTTCTCTTGTTCCTCCTTCCTCTGACTCAGGCAGAACTCTGGAGAGAAGTCCTGTGTAGCCACAAGCCGTCTGCTCCTGAGACAGGCTTTTTGTACATCCTTGGTCAGCCAAGGCGAGTTAGTGGCGAACAGTAAACACCAGCTGCCCACACCACCCCCCACCCCTCCATCCCTGCATAAGCAGTGCTTGCAATGATCTATGACACAGCAGAGTGGCAGGAGCAGCAGGTATATTTTCTGCCATCTGCTGTCAAATTTGGATGATAGGTTTTGTTTGAGAAGTCTGCCCTTAGGCACTGGCATGGTTTCAGCGTTTGTTTTCCTGGTAAGACCCCGTGCATATAAAAGACTGGAAGTACCTATGGGCTTATTGACATGGCAAACAGTGCCCTAGGGACAGATACTACAGCACATGCAGTCACAGCCCACCTTTGAAGACAAAGAAGTGTCATTTTTTCATGACACATAGTAAATAGCATTTCTAGATCGAGAGCAGATGTGTAACCCTGGATTATAACATCTGAGGATTTATAACCAAATCCTTTTTCTGAGAAAAAAGCATGTACTCGTGTTCTGTCCTCAACAGGATGTGGGAAGCAAAAGTGTGAGCTAGCTCAGTCTTACACCATCAGAAATAGTTCTTTTCCTGTAAGCTTGACTGGAATTCTGAATTCCTTGGACTGGGAAGTTACGTGGGTGGACAAGGGTCAATGGGAAACAGTTATAGTTAAGTTGTTGAAAGATGTTTCAGGCTTCACTGGCAGGTGTCAAGTTGGAAGAAAGGACAAGTGGTGAAAAGGTACCTGGCAGAGAGAAGTGGGGATTTAAGAGAAAGTCTTTTAGTAATAGTCAAAGGCTAATTCACGTGATATGCACTGGAAAATCAGAGTTCTTTGGGTTGCTCCTCTGGAGGAGGAACAGGGATAGAGAGCAGGGGCCTGAGATGAGTGCCCAGGAGAAACAGTGGCTGGAGGCAATAAGCTGCAGGCACCAAGGTGCCCCTCCTTGGCAGGTAAGGTGTGAAGGAAAGAATGCTCAAGGCTCCAGACAACCACTGGTGACAGATGCTAGAGGAAGAGGAGAGGAAATACTAGAGGGAAAATCTAGGAACCTGGTGGAAGCTAGGAACTCTTGGGAAAGTAGGAGTGAACAAGGTGTTTGCAGGAACTCAGAGAGGAAAGGATGGGGTAGGAAGGCTTGAAGAGTTTCCCTGTTGAAAGGAAATCTGCGAAGACAAAAATGTGAGGAAAATTGCTGGGAAAATGAGAGTAAAGTCATCATACTCCTTTGGTGATTACTCAGCACACTGCAGTGCAAAGACCATGATGGGGACAGTCCCTGGATCCAGCATCAGAGGCTAGATCCACAACCAGTAGATGGGTTGTTTGTGGATTTCCCCATTTACTGGTAGGAGCAACTGGAAGGTTGACTTGGGGAAATGTCGTGGCCATTTCCAGCCAGCATCTGCTGGAGCAGCAGTTGTGCACATTTGCTCTGTAAAATGGGAAGTGCATGTGTTAACTAGCCAGAAAGCACTTTGAAATAGGAAGCGTGTAGGATATGCTGGTAGTTATTTCTGCTTTCCCATTAGTCTGTCAAATACAGAAATCCTGGGGATTGGGATCAGGGGAGTCCAGCCTGTTTAACTCTGGTACAGGCCTTGTGCCTGACCGCTGGAACCTGCTGAAGGAGCCCTGCTACAGCAAACACAGTGCTGCTATTCAGCAAGGAGAGAGAACTAGGTGTCTTCAAAGGCATTTAGAGGGGAGTCTGGGGCAAACATATCCTCCATGTTTAGCAGACTGAGAGGGAAGGTTTATGAGTGATGCTGTTAACATGTTGACTAATAAATTGATGAAACAAGAGAATCAAATTTTTCTTCATTAGGGAGGACAGTGCCTCTTCACACTTCTGTGCATTTCATCTTTCCTGAGAATGTCTGTCTCCATCACTGTTTTGTCTTTCAAAATTAAAGAAGAAAGATGCTCCTCTGCTCAGGATCCTGGTCTAGATCTGGAGTGTGCTTCCATCTGTACCATCAAACTCCTCAGGGCTGTTTCAGACTCAGCTCAACTGCATTTTGCTATCCACAAAACAATGCAAATGCTTTTCTCCAATTGCTCATCATATCATCATATTTACCTACTTCAGTGACTTCTCAGTCTTTTGTTACACTTCTGAGGAGCCCTGGCACTCTGCTTCAGTCATAGACCCACAAACCTTTTTCTAGTCTGACATGTCACAACGTGCTGGCACAGGAAAGTACTGTGAGAGGAACATTGCTATTGCAGCCAGATGTTACTATGGTCTGAGTTAGCTCAGGAAATCCTCTGTTACAGGAGAAGCATGGATATATCCTTTGTGCTGTGTTGGCACATAAACTACTACTCACATTCTTTTGTCTCATCCATGAAATGTGTAGGAGGAGTAAAAACATACCCCATTCCAGTAAAACCATTCTCGCTTTGATTTAGTTTCACCTTCTGAGAACTCAGGGAGGTGGAACTTGATTTACTGTAACTGCTGGACCAAGATGAGAGCACAGTAAAATGGCTCCAAGTTCCAGGTGAGGCAAATAAATTCCCCTTTCCCACACCACACTCCTTGATGCACAATAACAGCATCTCAGCAGAGTCACTGTCTTGCTTTGAAGTGACCACAACACCACATTCCTTCTGCTTTATGCAAGGCACTGTGATTTCTTCCAGGGAATACTTCTTGGTGTTTGTTGTCTCCTAAGGCAGCAGGTGAATTTTTGCGAGGACCTGTCTGTGCTACTTTACAACACTTTTTCTTTTCTTAAGGCTGAAAACACCTCAATGAATTTGGGGGCTTTTTTGTTAATATCTTCTGCAGTGTCATCCTTAGGTTATGGAAGAGCAAAAGTATTTTATTGTATTACCTCTTTTATCATAAGGAGCCCATCTCATAAAGAAGTTCATCTGGGCTGTAAAGATGTAAAAATGGTTTAGAAAGCGAATAAACAGACCTAGGAGGAGAGGAGCTGGTAACACTGAAGATTTACCTCTCAGTTTCATTTTGCCTCTATGGACAACTGGAAAGGCCTTGACTAAAATAGTAGAGGAAGGAATCCAAGAGGAACTGATGCTCTGCTTGAGGAAGTTAAGGCAAGTCAGATCATTTCACAGAAGTGACACAGGGACAGTGGGAACAACTGTCAAAAATGAGTCCAGCTCAGCTCCTGCGAATGCCCATTGTCCAAAGAGCTCTGGGTGCATCCAGATCCTGCATCATTCACAGCATCCGTGGTGGGGGACAAGACAGGCATTTGAATAAAATTATGCTTCCAGCTAAAAGTGGACACTGAAAGATGCTCCACAAGCATTCCTTCCTGTTCCCTGAGCTCTCTCTTATAGTGAGCATATGTCCATCATTCAGGCAAAATTCCACATTTCCAAATCCCAGAGAGGGGCAGGCAGGAAACTAGAATCAAGCTGCTCCGACTAGGGCCTGAGGAAGAGACCTCCAGGTAACGGAAAAATTGTTACTGAAAAGGATCATTGAATTAAGGCCTCCATAAGACTGCAGCTTTTTACTCAGCTCCTCCTTAATCCCTACTTCAAGCACTTTTTATGGGATCTGGCCATTGGTGGACAAAGGCATAGAGTGCATGGAACTTGGCCCATCTTGCACCATCTGCCCTCAGTACCAGAGACCCATCCTGGGCAAGTTTAACTTACTGATAAAAGATTTAACCTGCATTTTTAATCTAGTCAATTGTAAATTATCATCATCCTTTGTAGACATGATGGATGATTTATTTGGTGCAGAGCTTCTTTTACTGCTGTCAGTTATGTTCAGCTCTCTCCACGCTCCACTGAAGTGTACGCTACCCAAGCCTTTCTTGTAAATCTATTCCCTACCTCTCCTTTCCCTCCTTTACTGGCTAGATTTCCCTTAATACCTCCTGGTTTTACAATCTTCAGAAGACTTTTCATTCCGTGGTCAGACAGATATGCAATGTGTGAACATGGCATTTACATGTACGGAATGAAAGGGTTGTATAGCTTTGTTCAAAATTGTGAGGGAAGGTATATACTCTAGTACAACTTATATCTTAGAAGACTTCATGTGTTTTTCACAGTATTTAGATTGCTGACCTAAAAGAAAACTCTATCATGCAGCAGTCACAGAGCAATTGTGAGGAAATAGTAGTAAATTTCCTTTAAAAAAATTAAAAACATGGAAATGAGTCCATCAAGAGGTTAAACACTCCTGCTGAAGGAGTCTGTGTATTCTGTGTGTAAAACCAGACAAAAGTATAATTTCTCATAAAACATGTAAATATTTGCTTCTCTTAAAATGAATGGGTGTGAGACACATCCCCGGAATTATATGGACTCATAAAAGTACTTAATTACTTGACATACTTGCTTACAAATACAGGTCTTGTTGCAACTGTAAGCCCATACTACGCCTGGTAATTAGTATTATTCTATTATTCACAGTAACAACTGTATGATGTATCATGAAACATTCTGGCTGCAACGTGCTGTACAAAGTCTTCACAAAGCACTTCCATCTCCATACAACTCAGAATTGAAACTAGGAGGAAAAACACAACTAATCAGTATAAAGAAATACCTAGCGGAAAAGCAGATAAAGTTGTTAGCAGCAGGAGTGAGATATAGGTATTGTGTTCCTTTGAAAATCTGCTCCTACAGAAAGTACACGTAAAACTGTCTTGACTTGAATTCTGCCTGTGGAGTGAGGCAGGCAGTTAACTGGGAGTAGGTTTCTCTGCCTCTCATGTCCCCAGGAGTGCTCCTCCAGTGGAGTCAGTCCTCAGAGGTGCTTCTGTTGCATCCACATGGCATCATGGAAAGCCGCTGTTAAGAATGAGCATCAGTCCTCATTACTCAGGCAGACAGAAAGGCACGACAATTCCCCTTCTTTCCCTATCTGAAGCATGTCTCTTGTCACTGTCCTCTGAAACATCTTCAGCTTTCTAGCTAGCAGGCAGCTTATTTTTAACTAGCCCAGCCCCTTGGTAAGACAGCCTAACCCTTCTGTGTCTTCTCCTCTCAAAGAATTCAGAGCTTCCACATGTATGATTTTACTTCCTGCAAAGATGTTCACTGTAGCCATATAGCTTTTGTTTCTTAAAAAGTTCTTATCTTGGATCTGCCTTATCATCTGGTCAAACTCAGAAATTATCAAACTCAGGATTTATCCATAGAGATATGCTCAGGAAGAGCATAATATTGATCTAAGCAGCTTAGTGAGTCTCAAAACTTGATTCAATGAACACAGCTACACCCCAAAAGACACCTAGAGGGTTTGTAGCATGGAAATCACTCCTTCCTGTCCAAGCCACTTTAACACCAAATACAGACAGATACTGTGTATACTTTCAGTTTTATCATGGTTGCTTTATGTTATCCCAGGAGAGCAGATAAGAACAAACTCTCACCTCAGCAACACTGAGAACACTTTGTGGCTACTGGTCTAGTCACCCACGCCTTGCTTCTCACCAAAGAGGTTCAGTCAGGGTGATGTGATATCTTGTGCTGACACCAGCACAGAAGACAAAAGGTTTTGCCTCCAGATCCAACAGTCAAGAGTGCCCCACCCCCCACCCAAAGCAGTCTGTTATTCCTTCTAACTTGTGATCAACCTGTTGGCACCTCACACCTTGGTCATCCTTACTTCAGCTTCAACAGCAGAATGTGTTAACTAGTTTCATTTGGATTAGAGGCTTGCTGACCCTCTTGATGTCTTCTGCTTTCCATCAGCTAGTCAAACTCATCAAGGATGTTCTATTTCTGTGATATACATTGTGGTACATAACAATAACTAGTTAGGATAAGTATAGGCTCTATCAAGACCTGGACTGAATGAATGGATGTAAAGTATGAACACTTGATGCATGAAACTTACTCTGACACTCCCCCTCCTGCATACCACTACTGTTTAATGAGATTTGAACATATGTGAAAAGCACAGCCAGAAACAAGATCAGCTCTTCTAAATTCATGAATAATGAAAAAGGTGTATTCAGCTGCCCTGCAGGTTACCCCACAGAAGGATTTTCAAGGGAGATCCTTCGTAAGCAGAAAATCCCTACAGCAAGGTCTTTCATGTGATTCAGTTAGTCGTGCACCCATCTTAAATGAAAATTTACTCTTGCATAACATTATACACAGTCAGCTGTGTAAGCAGGCTTTCTCACCACGTCTTACCCTACGTCAGTATCCGTTTGGTGATGTTGAGTAAGAGAAGATAATCTTGCTCCTGAGCAGTAAGTAGGTAAGCTGTTTTCAGTCACAGAAAAAAATAGCTAAGTGGAGGTGAACTTACACAGACCCTGGTAACAGACAGCTGATTTTGTCCTTGCTACAAGCTGGAGCCAGCAGGTGAGAGGAGGAAGAACAAAGTGCAAAATGAGAACAATAAATTCAAAATATTAAGAGCATCCCATTGGAGAGATGAGAACTTTGGTACACGCTTTCAAGTTCTGGGGTTTCTCACTTGATATGTGCCACAAAAAGAAAAATGGTTTTACAGGTTCAAGCAGCTGCTCTAGGTTTCTGAAGGCAGAGGCTGCTTCCCCAAGCCAGTTTCATCAGAAGTAACCAACCAGGCTAGGAAAGAAAGCTGCTTTCAACTTTCAGCACTTCACCTTTAGGCAAGGACTCAGTCTGCAAGCATGAGGGTGGATCTAAATAGGAACATCACTGCTCGCTCACTGCCTCTCCTCACATTTCTAAGTGCTCTGGAAAGAAACTTTCAGAGCAGTGTATTGGAAGTAAGTGACAAGGTGTTGGCGGTGGGGGGCTGCAGGGTGGCCTCTGTGTGAAGAGGCCAGGATTGCCCCATGTCAGACAGAACTACTTTCAGCCAGCTCCCAGGGACCCACTGCAGGACACAGCTCAGCACCTCAGCCAAGATGGTGGTACCTCTGAGAAGATTTATTTAAGGGCAAAACATCACACAGGCAGAGGAAGGGGTGTGCGGGAAGTTAGAAACAGCAGTGTGAACACCAAGGTCAGTGAAGGAGGCGGCGGAAGAGGCTCCAGGCAGAGATGCCCCTGCAGCCTGTGGAAAGCAGCCCACTGGAGCACGCTGATATTTCCTGAAGGAACAATGACTCCTGGACAGCCCATGCAGGAGCAGGATACAGCCCATAGGAAGGGCTCACAGTGGAGCAGGGGAACAGTGTGAAGAGGAAGGAGCAGCAGAGAGGAATTGTTATGGACTGACTGCAACCCCCACTCCCCATCCCCCTGCACCCCTTGGGGCAGGGGAAAAGGTAGAAGAGTTGGGAATGAAGAAGTGAAGTTGAGCCAAGGCAAAAGGGTAGGTGAGGTAGGGGAAGTTGTTTTAGTTTTTGTCTTTGTTTCTCTAATTGGCAATAAATTTAATTCTCCCCAGTTTGAGCGTTTTGCCCATGACAGTAGCTGGTAAGTGATCTCCCTGTCTTTATCTTGACCTATGAGCTCTTCCATCTTATTTTCTCCCCCTGTCCTGTTGAAGAGGGGGAGTGAGAGAACAGTTGGGTGGGCATCTAACAGCAGGCCAAGGTCCACCCACAAGCTGTTGCCTACATCTGTTTAAAAGAAACTTAAAATACAGTGGTTCACATTAAGCATTTTCTAGAACAGAACTTCAAAAGATCAGCATCTGCCTAAAGCTTGTAGACAAGCTTTTTCTATTGTAGAGCTTTTGAGAGAATGATTTTGTACTTTACCACTTTTTCCTATTTCCAAAATCTGACACAGGTAAGGATTTCCAAATACTCATTTACTATCTATACATTATTTGCAGAATTACAGAGTATAATAATCTTTATATGAAAAAATATTGAAAATCTTACATATAAGGACAAAACATAGCAAGAAAAGGCTGCTCACAGAATTAACATCCAGTCGTTCTGTCACCAGTTACGATGAAATTCCTCTAGGGTGAGTTTTCAATGAAGATATTAAAGTCTTCTGGTTTTTTTTTTTTTTTTTTTTTTTTTTTTAACCCCCCATAAAGGAGACACACATTAAAAATAGTAATGTCTAAAACAACATTATTTAATTCTTAGTCAGGCACCTGAAGATTTGGCTTTGAGCATCTTCTGAAATCAGCAGTCAGAAGAATCCAGTGTCATGGAGGCACCAGTGATGGAGTTTCTAAAAATGTCCTCCGAGCTGCAATCCGCAGACATTTGGGGCAGCCTCCAGACTTGAAGCACGCTTTGTGGTAGCATGTTTTGCACTCTGTTTATAAATAATAGTAGTTTAACATTCAGGAAAAAAACAAATTTAAAAAATGTATCAATAACTGTGTTCCTTGAAGGATGTTCCCTCAAGTATAAAAGCAAACAGAAGCAGCGCAAGGGCAGAACAACCACCCCTGCAATAACCGTGTCTAAACATTCTGGTAAGATTTGCAGGACTTACAGGGAATGTCAGCAAGACCTGCTATAGCAGCAGCATAGCACTGTTCCAAGCGCTCTCTCGTGAGTAGACCTAAAAAAATAGCCTCCCCCTGCAGCCATAATTATGTTCAGGCAAGTCCCTGGTTTTGCTCTCTGAATTCACTGCTTCAAGACAGCTGCCACAGGCTGGTTTTCAAAGACACACGGTTTTCAAATACACATGCAGGTTTTCGAATATACATACTTTCAGTGAAGCAAGTTCTCAGTGATTTCCTAAAGTAAGTCTGAACAGTCTGACACCCAACGTTACCCCCCAAGGAAGAAAGAAAAATGTTTGGTCTGGAACATACCTGTGCACCTTTTGCATTTGGCAATCTGATATGGAAAGAGCAGATCTGCGCTCTGGCAGAATTCACAGATAAATCCCTTCGCTTGACAGAGCTGCAGGGACAGCAGAAGAGTTGATATACTTTCAATCCAAGAAAAAAAATATTATTTGGGAATGTCAGCAGGGATATTCCTCACATTAGCAGCTGCAAGGACACAAAGAGTCCTGGCTTTTCCTTACCTCGCAACCATCCACATGGGAGGTGGAGCTCTTCAGAATATCTTTAAGAAGGGGCAGTAACTGCCCTCGTTTGATCTTCACCAGATCATCCAGTGAGAAGAGATGCAGCTCCTCTGTCAGGTGGCTTGGGACTTGTTCAAAATCCTTCAATACACTTCAAAGAGAAAGAAAAACCAAGTTACAAAAAGTTGTTTTTCAAGTGTATGTGAAGAATAGATCCCTTTCACTTCTCTAGTCACCCAGGGATCATACAAGGCAAGTTCAAGCTAAATCCTACTTCCCCTCCCAGTTTGAGATCACATTAACAAAAAACAGAGTGTTTGGGATTTAGAATAAAAGGTCTGTTTTAAATGTACATTCCTTTGGCATTGGAGTTGCCATCAGTTCTTAAATAATGTGTAAAGGGTGCTCTCCTACCTCAGGAACAGTATGTAAAATCCCATATATTATCTAATGCAATAAGCTAGGGTTATTTACATTTTTGGGGTTTTTTTTGCAAAGAGAGCTTTGAGGGTTTTTACACTGCATAGATCACTACTAGGTGAAACTATGCTTGTACTAAGTGATACTAAAAATATAACCATTACTTTTAAAATATCACCAACGTAGAAGGTACAAGTAAGGATCCTATACTCCTTATTTCTATAACAGAATCACAGCTGGTTGTCCAGCAGACACATTAAAATACATTTCTATTTAATTTTGGTGAACACATAATTGATGCATAAAAGAAGTTCATGTCAAAGAAAGAATGGAACCTACTTTTAAATCTTATTTTGCTCATGTCTGTTTTTAAAAAGGTCAGCAATTCTGCAGTGAAGGTTTTATCATTCACACGTCTACCTATTAGTTTTGCCCACAGTTTGGGAAGGTGAATACCAAAAATCTTTAATTTGCAGCAACAAACAAGGTCACATCTCAGCATTTATCGCTTTTGGTTATTACTTTCATCTGAATATCTTTATAAAATAAACTGAATTGAACATTATGACAGATTTCTAGAAGAAATCTTTAAACCTTCACAGAACACATTTGTTGTTTGTCTTTAAAAAAAAACAAAACAAGAAACAATCTCATAGATTACATTCGTATCTTTGACCTTTTAAGAATGAGTGATAACCTTGGAGAGACAGAGTAGGAAAAAATACACACCTAACAAAAAATCATTCAACATTTAAAACTTAATGTGTAAGTCTGTTACAATAAACAGAAAATCACCACATAAAACCTGTTCTTCAATCCTTCTATTTTAGTGAAAATGTTGAAAGTTTTTTTAATCAGAATTTTCTCTAATGATCATTTTAGGTCATTTAAAACTGCACTCAAGTGTCTCTAGAAAAGAAGACTCTTAGGTACTTTTTAACAAGCTATTTTTCATGGTCCGTACCTTTCACCAAACCTGCAGGTTTTCAAAAGCTTTTTTAAATGAAAAAGCTGTTCTTGCACCTCCTAAAAGATGAAGGGGAAAAAATCAAAACAACTTTTAAATGAAAAACAATTGTATTTATGTATCTGTAAGTGAGCAACACAATATTTGAGTCAGCAACCCTTGTCAGTACATCAAGCCACCTCTAAAAATAGAACTTCACACTCAGCACAGAATTAAACAAATGGGTTTTCTAACACATGAAAGTCCAAGGAAGGCAAAGGCTACTTTTATTCACTGACAAGGGAAGCAACTCCTAATGCTACAAATGGCTCCAGGTCAGCACACCAAGATGCTTGACCCAGACTTGTGTAAGAACAGGTAAGTGTCTCCTCAGCCAAAAAGGGAGCCAAGTCCATAGCAACTTGTAATCTTCAGTGGAGCACCCTTCCTCAAGCTGTAGCAGGTACAGCCATTAGATGAGCCTAGGTGTTTTCTCTAATGGCTCACACAACTAAGGAGCCATTTGAAATTTCCAGAGCTCTTCAACAGCCAATTGCCAAGCAGAGGTAAATATTTATTGCAGGAGCCCAGCACCCCTCTGTGAACTAAAACTGGAAACCAATAAGGACACACCTACCAAAGACAAAGGGGGAAATGAGATGCCTGACATAGGTTGGAGACTTCTCTCTCTTCCCCATTCATCTGAGGATAGAGAGGGTAAATCCCAGAAGAGGTGATGGGACAAGTCTAAGTGAAAAGAAACAGACTCTGGCTCCATTCCACATACATACACAAAGGACAACCTGCCCTAAGAAGTTCTTCCCAAAAGTCTCAGACCCACAAATTCCCAATAAAAAAACCCCACACTTACCCTCACTCTGTCCATTTCTTTACTTTTTGTGTAGAGGGCTTTGTTAACACATGACACATTGAAAATTGGCTGCTGCCATATGCTGTCCAATAGGTGTTTGGAGAAGTTGCATACATAGTATTTTTTGAAGTCCCACTTCGAAAGTATTCGGGCAGGAATTGAAGACTGAGCATAGCTGTGGCAGCAGTCACAGAAGTATTTCCCCAGGTAGTCACAATAGCGGAGTCTTCCAATATATTCTGCAAGTATACAGCAATGAAATTGTGAATATTTCTAATACTTATGAGACGTACCTCTTGTCTGTATGCCTGTTCCAAGTAACTCAGATCTACTGGAGTGAGGAGCAAAGGATTTTTTTTTTTTTTTTTTACACACTTAGGGGATTTTATTATTGTGCTAAACACATGCACAAGGTCTGTACTTTGCATTAGAAGAGAAAGCTTTCCTCATTTCCACGTATGTCAAATTCAACTGATAATATTTATCACCATGAGACTTTAGAAAAACCATCGTTGCTTTACCCACAAGAGAGACACACAAGGTAAAACACACAACAAAATACCTCCACCAAATGGAAAGACAAACTGATCTTGGGGTCACATTCGTATAATACTTTTTCATACAAAGAGGTTTGTGAATTTTTCGCCACTATCTCAGCATCTCAGGTTTGCTCAAGTTAATGTGCCATCACATTGTTTGATACTTTACAGGCCATCACAAATGCCGCTCTTTCATGAGCAGACCCAGAACAAGACTTGAAAGCCACTTCAAAGGTTTCTTGGGTAAGGTCTGGTTGTCAGACCTGTAGATCGTTATGCTTTCAAGTAGTTCTCAAAGTATCACAAACAAAACACAAGCAGAATTTTGTGATGAAGATGTAAAGAAAAAAAAAGTTTTAAAAACACACCCCAGCAGATCAAAAATGCACATTCCAGAAGGTTGCATAAAAACTCCATAAAGTCTCTAAAGAGAGACTTTTGAAAAATGTGTAAATTGGCACAGAAAAAGAATTACTGAAAGACACCATTGGAAGATGTAAAACCAGCACTTTCCTGCCTGGAAGCTTGTTTTTAATTGCTTTTCTTGTTTTGTTTTTGACTGTCATGAATTTTTACTGTATATGAGAAGGACATCTATCAAGTCCTGTATTCTGTCTGCAGTGAGAAATTTCAGGCAGTGGTAAGATCTCACTGCCTGTTTTACTATTGCAGGCACATCCAATAATGAGATTTGCCTTCTAGCTCAGATAATTTTACAAGTGGTACATCTATGTTGGTGAGGATTATAGCCTGATTACTAGTAATGAATGTATTAAGAACTTTTTCCCTTTTAGCAATACTTACTGCTTTCTATTGGGGTTCCACAACCAACACATGTAAAGTTTTGGGCAGCCACCACCACATCTCTCCTGCATACAGAGGCAAACAGTTACACCTTTCAGCACCCAAAATCCAGTTTAGTTATCATTCTCCCAAAGCTCAAAAGAGCTACACTGGCACCAGTGAAAATGTCCAAATTAGGAGCTGACTCCTACTCCTCCACAAGGGTTCCAGACGGAGGCACACATTATTATTTTAGTGGGAATCTCTGAGCTATTATGTGGAGAATATACCACCAATTACTGCTTCTAAATATGGCTTGTTGCAAGGGTTAAGTTCTTTTCCATTTCTTAAGGTGGCATCAATATCTAGGGCAAGGTAGAAATCCACATCTGCAACTGAAAAAGCAACTTATCTGCAGCACCACAGGGAATTAGCCAGTTTGCCTACTGTGTGCATTTAACAGCACTTTATAAACAGCAAGACAGGAGCTTCCCCAAACATTACATGTTTTCTTCTCCCTTTCTGAAAATGTTACTACCCATAAAGATCAGCAGAGAAAATGGGAAATTCTTAAGAATATTCTCCAGGTAGTCTCATAAAATAAAATTTTTTAGGAGTTCAGCTAATTGCGCTGTCACCATAACACCTAACAGTATGTGTATTATCACATGTAAAAGTGCATGTGTCATGTTAATCAAGACATGCCAAACAGAGGGAAAGAGACGCCATCTGGTTTCTAGCAAAGCTGGTGACAGACACTGCAGAAGGCTGCATCATGCACTACGTCTAATTTTAGATTTTGTTAAATCATCCAGGCTCTTTCCATCAACTTCAGGTTTTAGACAAATCCCCACACTGTACTGAATGACAGTGCTCAGATCTCTTAGACTTACTTGACCGAAGGGTGAATATTAAATATAATCTGTGATCTTGGTGGGGTCCAGCCAGAAGATCCTCTTAATTTGGATATGATCTTTATTTCTTCAGCCAGATTCAAACTGGACTCAAGCTCTCTTGGAATGTCTTCTTTCAGCACAGACTATTGGGAAAGACAGAATCATGAAGATGAACAGCCCATCAGCTGGACATATGTTAAATGGTACGAAACTTCTCCCTTTATACTCCAGGATTTTAAAGTTCAGTTTTCACATGCATGTAGTCCCCCTCAGTTAAATCAGTCCCAGAAAAAGTACATCGTCACTGTTCACAACTGCACATCTTAAGTGTGCTGAAAGCTGCTAAAGAAGAAATCTTCTAAAAATTTATCTAAACTGAACTAATAAACTGTAAGTATTCATTTGTATTTATTTTCTTTCTCTCTCTCTTTTTTTTTTTTTTTTTTTTTTTTTTTTTTTTTTTTTTTTTTTTTTAAATGCAGCTTCCTCTTTTTCCTAACAGTGAAGCAGCTGCAGTGAGACAATGATTATTTGGGGAACCAAATAAAGAGCGCGCTGTTTTCAGCTCAGACTCACTCTCTGCTTAGATGAGCTCAGGCAACCAGACAGCTGAACTGCAGAGTCTGTCTGCAACCAGTGTTTTCTGAAAGCTCTGCACAACTCCTGGGCTGTCGCTTCAGCAGAATTGCTGCCTGGTTCAAATGATGATCTGAAAGTTAAGCAACACAGACAGTGAAAAATAGCAGCATGTCATCAGCAGCTCCGCTGCCTATTCTGCATCCCTGAAAAGTTTTCTCCTATCCCCTTGCTTTGATACACCCAGGCCCTTGCAGAGCCACAGCCACCACCCTCCAGCGAGACTCCAGGACCAGAGAAATGTTCTGCCAAGCCAAGTGCCACAGACATTTGTTGTCAAACAGCATTCCTTCCTTTTCCTTGGGAGGACCAAATTTACCACTCCCACAGCTTTCCCCACCCTGGCCAGAAGAGTCACCAGAAAGCTGGTCCAGCAGAAAAGGTCGTGCCAACGGGCTAAAATACACAGCGTTACCTTTCATCTGGGGCGACAGACAGATTTTCAAGGTCTTCAAGTTCTGTGGTAAAAGAAAAAATTTTATCAAGTCATCTAAGAAACAAAGCTTCTGCTACTCAGCATTGTTTTAAATCTACCTTCTGTGATACCACAGTGTCAGTTTCAAATACACTAATCTTTACAACACCCTTGCTGGATGTGGGAAATAACCTGTGGTTGTGAAACAGGCATAAGGAGTCTTATCTCCTCTGCAGATCTCTGGCATCCACAGATGAAGAGTACTCCCTAACAGCTACACATCATATCACCACCATCAGCCTCTCTTCAGAAGTAGAAGAATTGGTAAGGAGAGACTAAGTGCCTGCTAGTTCAGGTCCAGCCAGAAGTCACTAGACATAAATAATAACATACAGAACCAACAAAGCACATGTGAATTTTTTTGGATACTGACAGATATTTGGAGACACTAATCACAAACATGTCAGCTAACACCATAAACAAATTAGTAATGGGTGAGCTGAATGGAATTAAAGCACACACCTCTTCATTATATTTATATAGACAAAATATGCTTATGCAGACAAGGTGTTCACAGTGGCAGCATTAGTTTTGGCCATGCATATTGTTTTCAAGACAAATGTTTCCCCATTCATACATGTCAAAATAAGTCTTTCAACTAGAAATGTAGTTTTGGAAGCTAGTTGTTTATTCTTAGATTAGGGGAAGAGGAGGTGAAAAAAAAAAGCAAATCTCTAAAACCAAAGGGAAAAATAAAAAAGCCTTTGTTAACAGGAAAAAAGTAAGATAGAGGTTAAATGTAGTTCAGGCTACTTTTAAGGGTTTCTAATTCTGTATATGTAAAAGCCAGAAGCTAAGCAAAGAAACTCAGGATGTTCTGAAGAGAAGCTGAGCAATGGTGACTATAAGTGGACAGAGACATTCTGCTCTAGTAATGAAGCAGGGGGAGGGCTGCCTAAAAGCTAATCAACCTTTTTAATCGGGAAATGATCATGTCCTAAATTCTCTCAAACAATGCTTCTTCCCCTGTGTCCAATAGAGCCAATGCCAGCTGGCTCCAAGATGGATCCACTGCTGGACAAAGCCATCAGTGACAGTCATAGCACCCCTGTGATAATGTATTTAAGAAGGGGGAAAAAAAATCTGCTGGACAATTGCATCCAGAGAGAGGAGTGAGAATATGTGAAAGCAATAACTCTGCAGACACCAAGGTCAGTGAAGAAGGATGGGCAGGAGGTGCTCCAGGCACCAGAGCAGGTTCCCCTGCAGCCCGTGGGGCAGCCCATGGTGAGGCAGCTGTGCCCCTGCAGCCCACGGAGGGTAACGGGGGAGCAGATCTCCACCTGCAGCCTGGGGAGGAGCCCATGCAGGAGCAGGTGGATGTGCCCAGAGGAGGCTGTGACCCTGTGGGAAGCCCACGCTGGAGCAGGCTCCTGGCAGGAGCTGTGGCCCTGTGGAGAGAGGAGCCCACGCTGGAGCAGGTTTGCTGGGCAGGACTTGTGACCCCCTGGGGGACCCACGCTGGAGCAGCCTGTTCCTGAAGGACTGAACCCTGTGGGAGTGACCCACACTGGAGCAGTTCGTGAAGAGCTGCAGCCCATGGGAAGGACTCACTTTGGAGAAGTTCATGGAGGACTCTCTCCAGTGGGAGTGACCCCACACTGGAACAGGGAAGAGTGTGATGGTCCTCCCCCTGAAGAGGAGAGAGCAGGAAAGACAACCTGTGATGAACTGACCACAGCCCCCATCCTCTGCCCCTCAGCACCACTGTGGGGAGGAAGTAGAGAAAATCAGGAGTGAAGTTGAGCCTGGGAAGAAAGGAGGGGTGGAGGGAAGGTATTTTTAAGATTTGGTTTTATTTCTCATTACCCTTCTCTCATTTCATTGGCAATAGATTACATTAATATCCCCAGGTCAAGTCTGTTTTGTCCATGCCAGTAATTAGTGAATGATCTCTCCCTGTTCTTATCTCAACCCATGAGCCTTTCATTGTATTTCCTCTCCTCTGACCAGCTGAGGGGAGTGATAAAGTGGCTTGGTGGGCACCTGGTGTGCAGCCAGGGTCACCCACCACACCCTCAAACAAGCAAAGATACTCTTGTTAAAAGGAAGTCCTGCACCAGTCTGGTACTTCTGCATGCATTCTAATAAGGAGTCATGCATACATTATTCTTTCAATTTTCTCATGTTACTTCTCCTGCAATAACATCTAATAAGTCAACAGATTTTCCAAACGATGCAGTAGATTCAGGTGAACAATGGAGTTGTTTCTGCAGTTATAATTTTAAAGGCTTACCAATAATTACATATTCATCCTCTGAGTCACTGTGGCAACGAAATCTGGTAACCTCATGACGTGATGGTAGATGCACTGGGGAGCTGAGTGGCAGCAGAGCACAGCCTGTCCAGAACAAAAACACCACTAGTTAAACTTTTCCAGCGCTTATAGGGTAGCTGCAATTATATTTTTCTTCACTTACCAAAACTTTAGCACACAGCCTGTGTTTACAGAGCAATTTATTTATTTTCATACACGTGCACAGAAATTAAATTCTTGTGAGTCTGTCATATAGCATGTCCCTCTGTTTCTTGGGAAAAAGCTTCTAGAGACTAAATCAAAAGCTTTTATATTATTATTGGTCTCTCCCTTTCTCATGTGCAAGCACACCATTCCATTTTCCCCAGAAGTTATTTACTTTAGACTTAAGTTCCATCACTAAGGCCCATATTACTCAAGACACTAAAATCTACTTAAAAATGCATGTGCTGACTCAAACATTATAGTTCCAGGAGCATTTATTATCTTGCCTCAAACTATATGCGAATGAATAATCTGGGCAGTTTCACTCAAATCAGTTGTGTGGCCCAATCTGCATACTGCAGAAGTAAGCACAGAAGGAAAGAGCCAAGCTTCAAATCCTGAAAAAAAAAAAATTTAAGCAGAGAAAAACAGCCAACTTCAGGCACTCTCTATGGAGAGTTGTGCTTGGCATGTGGCACTTCAATTTTTTTTAAAATCTAAAATAATAATAATAAAAAAATTTATTAAAATATATTTATTAAAATATTATAAACACAGATGTGAGCATTCAAAAGGAATAATTGGACCCAGAGGGAAAACACTTGTGGTATAATGATCCTCAGGGAAATACAGCTGTTGAGACTCAAAGAGGTTAACAGGATTTGGTTCCAAGCAATGTCCAAATTCATTTAGTATTTTCTTGCACAAAAATAAATGGCAATGGCTGTCAGACAAGGTTGCCAGAAGACTACATAACTTGCCTTCGTAACCACTGTCTGAAGAGGCAGCGGGAGAATCAGACTTCTTCACTCCAGGGTAAGAAGATAACTCCAAATCAGTGTGATAGCTGCCATCTGATCCGCTTGTTTCCTCCACACTCCAGGACTCTGCTTGTTGGCTTAGGATATTGCATTTCATTTTTTCTAGTGACGCTATAATCATATCTGCAATGAAGAAGTGCGCGTTTTCCTGGACACAAGATTGGAACACTCATTAGTATACAGCATATTTGATATTTACTTAAGTGAAATATGTAATTTTTCCCTGTACTTTTCCAACTCAAGAAATGAAAAGGTAAGGCTATCTCACCTTTCATTTAAACAACAGAAAAAACACCCCAAGGGCAATTCAGAGACAACATGCAAAAGGCAACTGCACAGATAATTGTCTCATCTTTGATTAAAACATGCAATTTACTTTTATCTTACTCATCTATTAGATAAAAAGAAACTTGATTACATGCCTCATTCATGAATATGTAGGGACATAGTCTTCTAGTTACACTACATTATTTAATATGCAAGTGTGAGTCCATGTAACCTATTTAATAGGATTTAATTTCAAGTCTGTGTGTACAAGCAGTTTTGCATACATACTAACTTAGATGGGGCCAGAAGTGGCGAGTTTTGAAGGGACTGTAGATCTTCAGGTGGTGGGTAGTACAGAAGCTAGTAAAATGCTTTGGTGTGTTAAGGCAGTGAAGTAGGGAATACGCAGTGAGATAGCTCGCATGGTCAACCCAAGGCTGCAAGTGGGAACCTAGCTCCCCTGGGGCTCACACTGCCTCAAATAAAAGGCAGATATTTCAAAGCTTCACAGTAGCATTTCCCTGACAGACAACTCCTTCTCATGGTGTCCCTTAACATCTTGCCTGCCTGGGTCACCTGGTTCTCTAGGAAAAGGGAATTTGTAATGCCACCTCCAGCACCACTGAGACATCCAGACAAACCTGGGGCTCCCTGTCCCAATGTCACTGTTGTATCCCTTGCTTCCTGTGGTCTAACAAAGCATCCCACCAGCCCCAAACCTGCACTACTGCTGCTGGCCTGGGCACAGCTTCCCAGCCCAGGCTCAGCTCAAAAGTGGATGCACCACAGAGGTGCACTTAGGTGCAAGAATGGAAATCCAGAGATGTCCAGATACTCTACCCCTCTCCTCTCTCAGCTGCACGTGTTTGCATTGTGCAAAGCTAAACCTCTGTCTAAAAAACCCATGGCAGTATCTAAGGCTAGAGAACCTGTGTGCAGAATAACTAAAGGTTTAAAAAAGTGACTTATGCTCAGAAAACCATACCACTCAACATCAGTATTCATGACATCCCCTGCAACCTGTATGGGTAGCATGAAGACAGACATAAGTGTTTAGAAATAGATAAATCTTAAGCAGCACAACAGCCATCAATGCTTTCTTATTGTCTACAGCCAAATGCATTTAGAAGAGATTAATCTCAACATTACAGAGAGCCCACAAGTCCCTGTGGGCATGTGAAGAGACTTTTATCTTTTCCCTAACACTGATTAACATTACAGAGCACAGTTTCTCCAGAAACAACTTTCAGTGAACTTCAGGACACACCATTAGCAAAGATAAGAATTAAACAGCCTTTTTCCTTTTGGGAGATAAAGACTGAAATCAAAAAGCCCATGTGGCACTGGTTAACTCTAAGTTTGTGGCAGAGCACAGCATTATCAGCACATCCTGCTGATAAAAGCAACTATGAGTGTATTCAAGAGCTGTGTTGCAAAAAGATGGAACAGGATACAGGCACTCCTGTACTCAGCATGACTTATCAGCTTTCAGCTCTGCCTCCTGATAGGTGCCTCACCCTAGGAAGCAGTCCCAACTCAGCTGTGACACATCAACCTTCTCATTGCTCTTCCCTTCTACTCACATCAAGTGGAAAGTCCTACTAGATTATCTGGCCCATCTCCTTCCTGGCACACAACTCCGACTCTCAGACTTGCTGACACTACATGCATACCTTCGTTTTCAGTCTCCTAAATTTCAAAGAGATTATTTCACAACCTAAAAGCTTTTGGGGTGGTTTTTTTTTTTTTTGTTTATTGGGTTTTTTCTTGGTTTTTCTTTTTAAAGACAGCCTCTTTCATAATGGGCTCTCTTGTTATCTCTTAACACCTGTAATCACATCAGCCTCCAATCATCAACAGAGGAGAAGTGGCTGATGCAATCTTGCCTCACTTAATAGTTCTCAGACTATCATTTCTAATCCAGATCTACTCTCTGGTCTCCTGGTGACTGAAAGCAAATTACTTTGGTTTTGGTTCCCACATTACAGATGGAGATACATCATCTCCTTTCTGAAAGACCTTTCATAAAGAGCAAAATGAAAAGCTAGTTCACAAGTTTGTTGGGTTTTGGTGTGTGATCTATTGAGTGGTTTGGTTTGGGGTTTTTTTTAAATGCACCTTAGGGACACTGAGATCTTCAAATCAAATGCAGCATTTACCGCTCCAGTAAAGCCAGTAAACCAGTGCTGTGCACAAGATGATTACCTTCTGGGCTCAGGACATGGGACCACACGCACATCCACAGTCCACCAAAAAATCTTTTGTAGGCACATTTTTAAAGCTCTTTTGTATTAAATCCTACTCATTGCAATAACTAATTATAACATTAATCTTTTCTAACAATTGGAAAAGAAGGGTTATCATTTAGGAGAATTATGTATGACAGCATTATCTTCTCATCTCTACTTCTGATTATAAGATCGAATGGGCTGCCTATCTAGCAACACACCTAAGACCATTTGAGTCCCTTATGCAAATTAGAAACCATGAGAAACTGCTTAAATTACTGCAAATGTTAGTTACTATGCTTGTTATTCATATTATAATTCTTTATAATCTTGCATGCTTATCATAAGCACCCACAAAAAACCCTCCAACCTCTTCCTATCTCCCGACAGTAAAAGCATGAGGTAAATCCCATCCATATGCATGTAACTGCAACAAATTCTACATAACATTCTACTGTAATTTAAAAGTGACTATAATAATCTTAAAGTTTGATCTCAAGGAATGTGTGGGAAAATGATTAAATAAGTGCAAATGTATAGTGTTCTAAAATATGCCCATTATTTAAAAACAATTAAAATATTTAATGGATGGATTAAGAGTAAAAATAAATTAAGAAATAGGCATTTTAGGTTTGTAGGTTCACACACAGAGGGGAAGAAGAGGGAAAATACAGCATTTGTAAAGATTAGTCCATCTGTCAGAATGTTCTGTTATTGAGAAACACCTCCTGTCATTTGGTTTTGTGACTATAAAATGGAAAAAACCCATTATGACTATAGACTTTGTTGTGCTCACCTTCTCCACATCTTCTGGAAGCATGCAGACGTCCTGCAACGAACGATTCAAGGGTATAGCACTTATGTTCAAAGGAGAAGTAGAATCTGTGGGTGCAACAAGAACTTTTATTCATTTTTTTTTTCTCTGTAGCAACCAGGATGTGTGAAGGCTGGTTTCCAGAAAGCAAAGCAAACTTTCCTTCCCAAAATGGAACACTGTTGGGGCTGGAGGTTGTGGCAGAAGTTAAGGAGAAGCAGAGAGAAGTGTAAGGAACACATTGCTGTTTGAACCACCGGGGCAACCTGAAGCACGAGTATCAAATACCAGGGAACCACGGTTTAAATGCCATGCAGTGACAGCGCTACAGTGCTCCCAACATTATCCTTCTCTCAGCTATAGCCTGAGCTGCTGGGGACAACCCCAGCCAGAACCTCGAGCTAGGATTACAAGCGATGCTCTGCAGTTTGCAACATGGCCTGCTACACTGCTCTCTGCTCATTCACAATAGTTGGAAGAAAAAGAAATCTCACTGATGTCTGGGCATGCAGGGAGATGCATCAGCCTTAAAAGATTCCCTGAATCACTCACTGCTGGTATTGTGCGACTACAGCAAGTTCAGAGAAAATTTGGTTGTTACGTTTCTGTACCTTGAGGAAATCTCCCTCCTGTTTCCAAATGCAACCCCAGACTGTGTGGTAGTATGTACAGCTGGAGCAGACACACTAGCCACAGTACTCTCTGCTTCCCAGAACATCCGTTTTGTTTTCCTGGCATTCACTGCTGAGTACGATGAGCACGTGAAACAAAATTAACCTCCTTTTCCCATTAAGAACTTTTCACTATGCAGAAGGGATGCATCTGGTTTTCTATAGCAGTACCATGGATTGATTTTTATATAGTCACAATCTTCTTCCCCAGAGAACTGAAGGTGTGAGATCTCACCCTCATGTTTTGTTTTCAAAGAACTCACCACTGCTACAAGTAATCTGCAAGAAGGATGGTGAAGATTATATATAATGTCTATGGATGTACGTGCTTATGAAATATTAAAGGAAATGACTCCTGGTTTGTTTGTTGCCTTTTGTTTTGTAGGGGTTTTTTTTAGCTGACTGGCATTTGTTTATTACCTCTTCTTTGACCTTATAACCAAGCAATTTCTGTTTCACTATGGTGATGTTTACAGAATAAAACAGACCACATCTAAACACTATCACCACACAAGCCATTTCAAGCCACTGCAGATAACACTGCTTAATCAAAGGCTTTTTGTAAAAACAAAAAATTTTTTTTAAATGCCACTCCTAATTTTGTTTAAACGTCACAGAAAGGATAAAGAGGGCCCACAAAATATGAGAATAATTCATGAAAACGTTTTCTTCAACCAAAGGTCACTAGACTGAGGCCTACTTTAGGTTATTTATATTGCCCTGTTTATAGAAACCATGTTATGCTGTCCTGAGCATCGGTGACATCTGGCTGAAAAGTCAATACTGTGCTTGAGCATAGTAATACAGACATAGTGGTTTCGTACAGAATTATTAATACGTCCAATGTGTATACCACAGAGGAAAAATGGAAAGCCTGACAATCTTGACTTTTCAAAACAGACTTAATCACCTAATTAGGTTACTTTCATGCCTATTTGATGATTCATCTTACTGGATAAGCAGTGTGGGGAGTACAGGTAAGTATTAAAGGCTCTATAGCTTGATAAAAACCTACATTCTCATCAGTTAAGACAACAAATATTACTCCTGAGCTAAAAATATTAAGCAGAAAGAAATGGGAAAATTATTCCTTTCTCTTTAAAACATAAAATGCAATTAATCTCAAATATAATTCTGAAATCCAATGGGATTTTTCTCTTTTGCTTACCTCTTGCATCCCACTTGCATCTTTAAGTGAAAAGAATGTAAAGTGGGAAGTAGCACGAGGAAGAAGCAAGAAGCTCGGCACATGCAGCAACTGGACACAACTCTGGGTATGACGCAAAAAATAATCTGGTTGCCCTTCTGCTCCTGACCACTGTTTGCCTGGAGGCTGCTGGGGCTCAAGAGCCACAGAAGGAAGTAACCTTGATGCACACAGAGGTTAAATGCAAGAACAAGCCCTGTGAACTGCAGTGGCACACCAGCCACAAAGCCCCCAGAAAATACCAAATTCAGTCACAGGCTCTTCATTAAAAATGATAGAGTCTTTCCAGAAGGTTGCATAAGGCCACCAGAGAATAGTCCTTAAAAGTCTGAACAAGGCCTGACAGGAGTCTCACAGAACCAGCAGAAAATGCCACTGAAAAAAAAAATAATTCTGACTTAAGTCATCTAATGTAATTTTCTTAAGTCTTGTACACCCCTCACAAATTCTCCTGTGAGAAACCACTACCTCTGAAATAGAAATGGAAATGATAGCAAGACGGGAGATGCTCTTGTGTAATTCCTGCCTTCAAATTAGGCCTTTTACAGTTCACCATTTGTTTTTCCCATCCTCAGAGTCCTGCACAATGCAGGGGAGAATGAGACCTCACTCCTTCAACCCCAAGCTACCCAGTGGCAAGTTAAATGGCTGGAAGCAGCAAGGAATGATGAATTGCAGAAATTTTCACTTTGTACAGAACGGACCAAAGTCTAATGCAGACAGCCCACCACACTGTGCAATGTCTAACAGGATCCTGGCTCCTGTGAGCAGTATATGTTAGTAAAATCAAGGACGCTACTTCTCCAGTCACCTGGCTGCTGCATTCCTCCATTTGCTTTCTGGAAAGCCAGCAGCGTTACTGACCCCAACACAAGCTTGTGACATGTCCTGCTCATGCCAAAAGATCGAGTCACACACAGTTTATTTGTTCTTACACACGTGCCTCGCGGTTGCCACTGACAGAGTGCCTGGGCCATGTTTTCCAGACACAGCTACCCAAACCTGCACAACTGGCCCCAGCCAGCTCCAACCACTGGGTGCGGTTTCCTTCTCCCTGGCGGGCACCTCTCAAATGGATGGGGCCAACAAAACACCCAGCAGATGGAAACAACCATAATTGCTGCCATACTAACTGTTGACGACAGCCTACCCCAGATGACAAAAGTCATTGAGAACTCCCAGTTCCGCAATGGCACGTGCCTATTTGAGATCTCGCTGCCAACCCGAGTCCTTGGAGAAGCTCTGAGTAAATAGCTACGGAGGATCAGAGCTTGGAAGTGGAGCTCAATGGAGCATCACCGCTAGGACTAGTATTGACCAAAGGGAGAAAAAAAAAAAACAAACAACCCAAAAAATAAATGCAGAAACAAAAAACCAAAACCAACCAAACAGTATTTAAAATACAAAGGTAAGCTATGTGCTCCCTGCTGTTTTGCCTTTTTTCAAGTAGAAAAATCAGGCCTCAGTTGCAGCATCTTTCCGAGGCTCCATATCTAGTGAGAATAAGCCGTTAGATACTGATAACACCCTTTATAAATAAAATAAAAATGATTCCTCTTGCTGTAGCAAAGGCTGTTCATATCAACTTTAGGTATTAAACATGAGGGGATTGTTCTGCTGTGCTGGCAGAGGGGCAGGGGCCGTGGCTTGCTGCCCAGAAGGCCAGCACACCTCATGGATGCACACAGCCCCGAGGCCAGGCCAGCTGCTCCACCAGCCTTGGGGACACTGCACTGAACAGGTCCTCACCTGCAGGCCTGCGCTGCCCTGAGCCCCCTGCCATGGCAGGGACTCGCTGCCCAGGAAGCACCCTCTCCTCTGCTAACAGCCCTCAGTCTACATCTCTTCACAGACAGCACGTGGGATATCCATACCGTCAGAAACTGGTGAGGGGTAAAAAGATCCTGATCTGCATTGGATGGGGCTATGTGGGTCCGAGATGGCAGGTGCACTTGAAAAGGGGAAGAGGAAAAACAGTCCCGCCCTGACACAAGGCAAAATTTAGTCATAACGAGCATGGATGTTAATGCTCTGTCTCCAAAACCCCAGAATCAAAGGACTCCCTCTCTTCCAGCTCACACAAAACACAAGATGTCCCAGGTAGCCCACACACACCAATGAATCACTACCAAATGCCCAGATCCAAGCTATCTGCTTTTGCGAGAAGAGTAACAGTGAAGACAAGACGTAGATAGTAGAAGCCTCATCCAGTGGATATTCTACGTTGCTCACAGTTCCACGATTTCTACATTTAACTAAAGGTTGCATATTACAGAGGTATTTCTGCATCACAAGACAGATGACTACTGCAACAAGTGTCTCCCATTTCAACAAATCCAACCCTCTGGTTCTCCATTTTTAAGCTTTCTCTTTCTCCTCTCTCTCCTATTTTGACTGACAGCATTTGTTTAATTCACAATCACCATAAACAAGGCCCATTTTAATTACAGCGGTCCTTTCTAGCACAGAAATCTTAAAACAAAAATGGACCTGTAAAGTTACCTGTTGGATTGAGTGGTTCTGACTGGGAAAGTCCACCAGGAAAACTGCAGCCACTCTTGCTGACAGGCGCAGGCTCCAAAGCATCAGGGTATTTCAACAGATCTACTGGCTTATCAACAGTTGAATCAGGAAGAAACCTTGTGAAAGCCACGTCTCGTTCAGGGCAAGTATAACGTTCTTTTCCAGAATGCACAACAGCCGATGTGACTGTGCCTCCTGTTAACGTCACCTGGGTAAAGCAGTCACGCTTCAGAGGGGATGTGTCTGAAAGAGTGAAACTGTTTGAGGAGGAAGCAACAGGAGCCCCATCAGAGTAATGGGGACAGATAAAAGTATCCATCGAAGGTTTAGAGGAATCACAGCATGTGTTGTCCCAACATGCCCGGTGCCTTGTAAACCGAATGTCTGTTTGTATAGAGGCAGAGTTGTGATGCACAGAATCACTGTCGTCATGGCTATCCCCATCACTGCTTTCTTCCCACTGTTCCACATCACTGTCCAGATGCTCAGCTCCCTGCATTGTGGTCTGCTCCAGTGCCAAAGAGGGCTTCAAACCAGATGCATTTAAAACAGACATGAGAATGTCTTTGATAGCTTCAGCACTGTCTGGGTATGATCCAAAACTTCCAGCATGTCCAATCACTGCTGGCCTTGAGTATTCATCTGTTCAGAAAATGGAAGAAACCAAGAGGTCAGGAAACAATCGGGGATTAAAAAAATAAATTTACAACACGAATAAAATGCACACTATTTTTAACATGGGCGAGAAGAAAGGGAAGAACTGAATTCACACACAGCTCTGCTGCCTCTTCCTGCCAGACAGCTCTTGCATTCTGCAATCAGGAAGCAATTCTGTCGTTGATAAGTCTAGGTAATAAACCAACAGTAAAGTATGCTGCTAGCCAAATACAATTAGTTAGGACTTAAATGGTGACTGTCAGAATGCTTGAAAACATCATTGTTCTATGAAACTGGATGAGGTACTGTTACCAGTACAGGTACTGGTTCTATTGCCAATAAAGAGAGATCACATTATAGCAAGACACAGGGAGTATCAATACAGCAGGAAGAAGAAAAAAAACAACCCAACAAAAACCAAAACCACACTTAGTAAAAAAAAAAAAGTCATCGGCTTGCATGTTTCAGTTCAGTCAGGCACTCCTCATGTGGAAAAGGCTACTGGACCTTTAGTCCATTATTCATAAGGGTGGCAACATTTATGTGAACTCATAAAGAAAATTAGTTCTGTCACAGCAAGCACTATCAACGCCTCTGAAGGAATCAGTACTGCCTGCCACGGTCCTACGTGATCTACTGCAAAACTGGAGTTCAATAGAAAATGGGAAAATTACTTTCAGTGGCAAACATGGCAACATCACTGTGATGAAGAAGTGCTCACTGCAAACAGTAGCTATACAAGAATAAATTGAAGTCTTATACCTTGAACAAAAAGCCTCACAAAAACTGCCAACATCTAAGCAATAGAGAGATTAGCCACAAAGTCTATGTTCAAGAAGAAACTATTGACCACATCACAACAATGAAGTTAACAACTGTCTCCTTTGGGGAAGCTAAGTCAGTTGTAAAATTCTAAGAATAGCTACAATCAAGAAGATTCATTTCCAGGGCAAAGAACTCTCAGTTAGAACCACGAGGAATGTTAAACAACTGAAAAAAACAGCAAGTTTTGCAGGCTGCAAACTTTGCCCAAAGGTTGCTCTCCTTGAACACATATCAATGGAAAAGAGTAAGCCTCTCCATGAGTCACTCACCTGGAAGCCAACATGCACTCAAACTGCACGATAAGAAAGTTTTCTAACGAAGGGATCAAAACGAAAACAAAAACTCCCATGTATTTTTAAAAAGTAAATCTATATACATAATAGTCTTCATCAAGAGAAAGCTGAAAAAATTAAGAACATCACATATAAGCTATACTGCAAGAACTGCTCATAATGCTGCCCTAGCAAAGCCAGGTCAAAGTTAGCTCAAGAGTTCATCCATGATTGGGACCAGACACCTGTCACTTACCAGGGCAAAGCTCTTGCAGAAACAGCAGCAAAACTGCACATTTTACTGGCTGCACTTGCAAAGAAACACCTTGCCAAAGTAGCCAGCCATGGCAGTGTAAGGGCAGGAATGGGAAAAATAAAGCTAGCTGACTTTCAAAGAAACATATTTCAATCTTTTCAGGAAAATCAAGCCATTTTGGTAACTATTGACATTGCAATTGCACAGGAATATCTTAACCTGGGCTAAACCCAGCATCTTTTCTGTGCAAGACAAAACATTCAGTCTTACTGTCTTCAACTCTTCTGCTCTGCTCTCCTATTACAAAGCCCATCCCGACAGCCTTTTCATTCCCTCTTATCCTTCCTCATCTCCATCATCATGGAGCTTCTCTAGCATTATTCACATAACTGTGCTGACTTACTCTGCTAAATACTTGTTCTTAGTGGATTGTAAGAGGAAAAAAGAACAAGTTTTAAAAATTTAACTTAAGCTTCTGCTCTGCCAATCTTAAAAAAACCCCACAACAACAACAGTAAACAACCCCAAACAAACCAAAGCCCACATTTTAAGCTACTACCAGAAACAGGTTTGTTCCAATTAAAAAAAAAATAAAAAAAAATCTCAAATTCGGTTTTGCAACTGATACTCATGTGAGTAGTTACTGTAATCTGTTAAAACTCTGAGAAACTATTTCTTGAACGAACAAGGAATTAACCTGACAAGAATCATCTGAATAGTTCAGGTATTTTACTCCTGAGCACTCAAAATGCCAGCATAACTAAAATGGCCAAACGGCCATTTAAAGGGGGAAAGAACCCCATACTTTCAAATTGTATAACATACTTTGATGTTGTCCCATCTCCAAAGCCAATAAGCAAGGTTCCCTCTCCAACCAGACTATACTTGTTTAGTACACACAAACATTGATAGGCTTTTGCTAGCACTACAAGCACCAGCAAAGCTCCCCAGAGGGAGGCATTTTAGGACAAAGTGACATACCTGAGAGGATGGAGATTTGAGGTGTTGGAGCAAGGCAGCTAATCCTCGCTGAGGGATTTGAAGAATATGCTGACTCGGTGAAAGCCACCTTAAGGCTTTCGTGGTTTAACTAGAACAAGAACACACAGGCAAACAATTTGGTTATAAAACAATACTCTGGTAATGATATCCCCAGTCTCACAGTCATCCCAGCAGGAAGAACACCATGCTAAGGCCTGCTGACAGTCACCTAACCACTGCCTATACTTCTGGTTGCCTGAAAAATATCCCCAGAAGCATGCACCATCTGAAGAGCACTGGCATCTCAATGCTGCATCTCACTTTGCACTCCAGAAGACAGGTGACCAAAATTCTCCACAGTAGGAGAATTAAGCATGTGCATAAGGCATAGACAAAATGCTGAATCAGATGGCTATATACCTGTCAAAACAACAGCAATGAAGTAGAAAAAAATTCAAGGAATCACCAATCCATAGCTGGAAGCACAAATCTGTTTAGATGTATACAAGCTATGAACTAACTCGCCCGACTCCACAAGCACCCGATACATGTGCTAATTAATCTCCCAGCTGTGTTGACAGGGAGCAAGCCCGGTCACATAATCACGCTGCCTAATTTGACAGAGCATAGTACACATGGTTCACATCAGCCACGTGACTGCCCAGCACAAAGTGAGAAGCGACACAGATCGATAATACTCGACCTGGCACACAGCCTGCCGGTATAAACTGACAACAATTTTGAATGCATTTGAACTGAGTGAGCAGGTTTATACCAGATCAGCATTTCACTTTGTGCAGTCATGAGGCTTCCGATTCGGTATTTCTAATCCTAAAGCTGGATTTACCATATTGTCAAACCTGCGTAAGCTGAATCAGGGCAGGCAGATTAGTGTAGATACCGAGGGGCTAATGCCAACAAGGCAGTAAGATACACTCAGACAGCAAAGCAACAGGTCTCCCCCCACAAGCTCACAAATTCCACACATCTATCTCCCCCTCCCTCTACACTGTATGTTGTGGATGTGGAGAGCACATCACAGAAACTTGGGAAAACAAGAGGGTGCCCTGCCCTGAGGGGTGCATCATTAAAAGACACTTAACCAAGGTGTACCTCCTGCCTTCTCCCCACTCACAGACATCAGCAAGATGTCTCCACACAGCAGCATCTCCAGGATGCATCTTGCCCTTGCCTGCACCCTGATCCCATACAAAGAGAAGGGCGTTAAAAGGTGTGCTGTCCTCTGCCACCTTGTGTTGACCTCCATATTCCCTACATGGTCCCATGGGAGAGTGAGGTGACTCAGAGAGCAGATCTAGTCCAGATACCCTTCAGACTCACAGAAAGCAGAAGAAATTAAAACCCACAAAGAATTTCCCTTTTAACTGAAGAACAACATTTCAGGCTAAAAATAGGATGCTGAATTTCAAATATTTAGTGTTTGATTATGCCAGTGCTTAGGAAAATACTCTTTTCAGTATCTGATAGTGCTTGATTTCCCCCCCCCCACCGCACTAACTTAGAAAAATGGTCACGTAGGCAGGCTTTATACATATAGTCATTATTACTAGATAAAGTAGATCTTACAGGAACTTGTTTAGTAATTCATTTTATTAAAAAAAACCTGGTTTTAATATCAGCAACTAACAGACTCTACCTCTTAGGATGCAAGTATCACAACTGCCTGATACCAGGGTGATGGAAATACTTTATTGGTAAGTGTAAACATTAAGA
This sequence comes from Athene cunicularia, assembly GCF_003259725.1. Classification (NCBI taxonomy): domain Eukaryota; kingdom Metazoa; phylum Chordata; class Aves; order Strigiformes; family Strigidae; genus Athene; species Athene cunicularia. Next base: position 29,903,031 of record NW_020799091.1, on the reverse strand, counting down.
GTTCTAAGATTTTAATTTTTTAAACAACCATCCCACCTCTTAGATCATATCAGAAGCAACCAGCATTCTGAGAATTCAGATAAAAGATCTCCATTTGCTTTCAAGATGTTACAATTTCAACTATACCACCCGTTGGGAAAGAGCTCCTTTAGTATTTAACTACCAATCTAAAAACAAACCAACAAACAAATTTAAAAAAGGCAATTAAAGAGCACTTATGAGTAAATATGATAAAAGAAGCTTATGAAAAGTATGACAACACGCTGCCTAAACGAATAAAAACCACTGGCAGCTTGACATCTTTCATCGCATAAATGAGTCAGCCTTTCCACACCCCACCCCCCCAATATTGGGACTGCATTTCCAAAGTTAACTCCATAATGAAACCGCCAGAATTTAAAAATATTTACCACAACGACTGACAACTAAAAACTATTTTCTCAAAAACGTCCCCCAGTTAACGAAAACTCTGAGCCAAAATTCAGACACCCTCCTCGTTACCTTTTCGGAGCAGGGATGCTGGAAGACTTGTGTCTGGCTGTAGCTGGCTAGAGCTACTGCGTGGAGAGACATGATGGGAAAATACTCATTTTTTTGTCGTTGGTAAGCACCTGGAAGCAGAAAGGAAAGAATTACAACCGCCGCCACGTTAACCGCGATTCTCCATGTGTTTTGCAGACTCTACATTTAATGTTCTGCACTGTTTTCCGTCTTGACTTCGCACGTTTATGAGCCTACCGAAAAGCAGAGCTCAGCAACAGCGCAAATCTGTGTTAGAAAGAGCCTAATTTAGATTTTTTTAAAAATCCAACGCAACGGGAATGCCTACCACAGACATAAGAGGGATGTAGTGATCTATTGCACCCAGCAGTCTGCCGCAAAAGGAGGAAGAGACAGAGCGAACTCGGCGGCACCGAAACCAACGAAGCACCGGTGCCGCGGCTCTGCAGCGGAGAGGCTGCCCTCCCCTCGGCGCCGGGCAGGGCAAGGCACCGGCGATGAATAAAACCCGGCTCTGTCCTCTGGGCACGGCGCTGCAAAGCCGCGTAGCCCTCTCCACGGAAGCGCTCAGCCTGCCGGGCAGCTCTGCAAAGCGCTTAATCCGCAGAGAGGCACCGAAACATCCCAGCGCCTCCCGACCCAGCAACGCGCACCACGCGTCCCGCCAGGCGCCTGCCTGCCTCTGCCTGCCTCCGCCCGGCTCCGGCTCCCATCCCACCTGCAGCCGCGACACCGAGCTCCTCCAGCCGGCTAGCAGCACCCCGGCCCGCCAGGACACAGCACAACTCCCGCCGCCTCCTTCGGCTGCAGCGGCACCGACCGACCGCGCTCCTGCTGCGGAGG
>NW_020799091.1:29898013-29901637 GCF_003259725.1 Athene cunicularia | reverse complement strand
CCTGGCGCGGATCCCGCGGCGGGCGGTGGGTCCGCGAGGCGGGGTGCAGGCGGGAGGCGGCGCTCGGTGCTGCAGCACGACTTGGAGCAAACAGAGCCCAGCAAAACCAACCCAAACATACCCGGACAACAACACAAAACACCCGTGAGGAGCAGCTCCGGACTCAGGGTTTCTCTGGTTTGGAGAAAAGGAGACTGAGGGGCGACCTCATTGCTCTCTGCAGCTTCCCGAGGAGGGGGCCTGGAGAGGGAGGTGGTGAGCTCTTCTGCCTGGGATCCAGTGACAGGATACGTGAAAAAGGTTCAGACCTGTGCCAGGGGAGGCTTAGACTGGACATCAGGCAGCATTTCATTACCGAGGGACTGGTCAAACACTGGAACGGCTTCCTAGAGAGGTGGTTGATGCCCCAAGCCCGTCTGCGTTTAAGAGGGATTTGGACAATGCCCTTAACAACATGATTTAATTTTTGGTCAGTCCTGGTCAGACAGTTGGACTAGATTGTCGCTGTAGGTCCCTTCAAATATTCTATTCTATTCTATTCTATTCTATTCTATTCTATTCTATTCTATTCTATTCTATTCTATTCTATTCTATTCTATTCTATTCTATTCTATTCTATTCTATTCTATTCTATTCCTATTTGAAAACCAAACAAAATGAAGATAAGTCAATTGGGAGTGAATGGAGGGTGTCTACTCAGTTGGAGTGGGGTGGGGTGGGGATGCTGAGGCCTGCAGGCAACAAGTGCAGACAGACCTCAGGCATCAGCTGTATTTCAGAATTTGCAAACAGCTGGTGTATTAGAAATGACAATGATCCATTCTCACTTAGCTTTAGAAAGGGATTGAGCCATCTGCCAGGCTGTTCTCTGAGTCAGCTGCCTAAGTGGGTGCAAAGCTAGGAAACTGCCATTCTCTAGTAGCCAGTTTGGGCTAAAAATAAATGAAGGAATGCTGAGCTGTAGTAATGGAGCTAAAAAAATTGCTGATTGTCCATAAAATGTAAAAAATATGTGCAGGAACTTAGGAAATTGCAAACCATGAGGAAGTAGAAAGGAAGTAGAATCCAGATGATACCATGCAGAATTAAGTGGAAGCAGTAAACAGAATAAACAGAGCTGCAGTTGAAAATGTGGCTTTCAGATGCCCTGGAGTAATTGCCTCCCTTTTTAAGAACAGATGATGACTTGGCCAGTAAGTAGGGCAGTGGATTTGGGCTGTGGAAACTTAAGGGTAGCTGCTGGCCAAGCTGCACATTTGTCTGAACTTGATCTGGATGTTAACCTGTGATGTGTATTTCAAATTCCCAGCTATAAAATGGTAATTTCACATGGCCATGTGTAAAAATAAATTCTAATTTTGAGAAACATCTTCAGGTGGGGAAGAAAAAATAGTAAGGTTGGAAAGGCTATGGATTTATTCATAGTTCTGCTGGATTTCTTATGAAAGTCTGGCAAAAATCAGCTAGGAAATTTGTGTTTTATTCCCATAAAGTTTTCCAGAATTCTTATGTGAAAAGTGGTATACGAGTGCAAAATACTAAATATGTCTGAAGGCAATACTGAACAAGAAGCATGTGGTAGCATTTCATATCCATTTGTTGCTTTTTTTCTTCTCTATGCTGCTCTCTTTATGTATATACGTATTGTCAGGAACCTTTGTATTGTGTCAGACCCTGTGCCTGAGATATGATTAAAAGCCTATCTGCTTTTTGCAGGTGTCACCAACAGAAATATTAGAAAACTGGACAGATGCAGAATCACAAGGAAAAGGAGGAAAGAAATGCCCACCTGTTTGTGAAGTTAACAAGGTGCAAACTCAACAAGACCAGAGTGTACCAAACTGGCATCTTGCCCTAATACCAGAATGACCTACACTGGTTTAGGAAGAGGGGGAAAAGGAGCTATTTTGTCTAGTTCATATGCGAAAATGAAAAGCATCAGCAAAACCCTGCCCAAAACCTTGCAGCAGAATGTCAAAAACCAGAAGAATGAGGTTGGGAGCAGAGATGGTGGATTAAGAGCTCACATCAATGGGCTTCTGTAGAGAAATCTTTCTAGTTTCTACATCTTGGGCATGAAAGTAAATGGATTATAAATTTCAGCAGTAGCCAAGATATACACCACAGTGAGATCTTTGAGCTAAAAAAGGGTACACTGGGGAGAACTGAGAGCAGATATCTCTGGTGTCTCTAATATAGTTTATTTAAACACATTCAAGGCATTTTTCCTGACAGGGGCCCAAGACAGTGCTGACTCTGTAATTTTTACCCTAAATTGTGTGAAAGAAACAGGCTTGCTTTTTAAATCAAGGAAAGGAGTATTTTTAATCACACAACTGAAATAGCTCAACTTTAGCAGTCATTTGGAGGACTTCTACAGAGAAGCCCCAAAGGCTTTTTTTTTTTTAAGTTTTAAGGCTAATGTTACAGAATGACTGGATTCTACCTTTTGTAAAAAAATATTTCTAATTCTCCAGTAAAGAACTACCTGGAATAGGCTTAAAGTAAAAATTATCAGCACTATACTAAAAAAGAAAAAAAAAAAAAAAAAAAGGAAATTACAAGAATAGGATAACTATCCCAAGCCAAACGTACATCCAGGAAATCGGTGGTCAGATGACCCTCTAAAGAATTCAAAACATGCTGATTTACAGGCATCCAGTCAAAACACAAAACATGTCTGAGGCTGCTATTACCCTGGCAGAGGACGACAGCATGCGACAGTGTTCTCAGCTTTCTGCCCGGCTGCTGGACCAGCCACGCCGCTCCTGAGCGAGCTACCATAGCCTCGGCTTGCTGGTGGCACATCTCCATCAGATCAATGCATGTCCTGCTTTGTTCTGGTGGATATTTCTTTACAAATATGTAGTAAATGCTTATACAGCCACATTTCTGTAACAACATCATTTAATCCTAGTAGTTCAACAGCTTTATGAGTGGCTGAGCCATCCAAGTTGGAACAGCAAGGAGACTGAAGGCACCTTAGGCATTCCTGCTCAGGAACTCTGACTGATACTATGCAAGTGCCATAATTAACACACATTCATGTTTTAGATTAGATTAAGCCCTTTTTAAAGACCCCATAGTGAGTGAAATGATTGTTGTTAGAAGACAAAATCAAGTGTGTGTTCACACATCCTTTTAACCAGTAGAAATCATGGAGCAGAGAAAAGGACAGAGCAGAACTGATCTCAGGAGGAGTAGAGCTGGACTCAGGAGGTCAAGGAAAGAAAAATGAAAAGACCTTGCAGTTTTATATTAAAATCAGGCTATAAAGGCTTTCCAGTATTGTCCATTTCAAGGCAGATGGGAAAACTTGACATCTTGGGAAAAGGTTAATCCTTGTAGCTATGAACTGAACATCAGAAAGTTGAAAAAACATCACTTTGAAATGTTTTTAATAGTAAGCTCTGTACCAATACAACCTGCTGAGGCAAGGATTATACAGTGTCTTTAAAGTCAGTAAAATACTGTATGTACATGCATATTTCAGTAACTTCTGGTTTTAACCTGTTGCGTAGCTCAGGACGCAGCTATTCCTTATGAATACAACTTAAAACACCCAATAATTTAGAAATATGACTTGCATAGCAATTTCTGAAGTGAAGCATGGGAGGGGAGGGG
>NW_020799091.1:29885329-29897963 GCF_003259725.1 Athene cunicularia | reverse complement strand
TAGCAATTTCTGAATTGAAGCATGGGAGGTGAGGGGGGGTGGGGAGAGGGATGGGGTATGTGGATTAAGTAGAAAAAGTGAGAAGGGTGAATCACACGGGAGGCTAAAGATACAGGAAATGGAGACATTTTAGAACTCACTCTTGACTGAGTTAAGTCCTTTTTATGTGGGGTAAAGGGTTGAGCTCACACACTGCTTGCCAGTGATGGTGGAGTTTCTTGGCACAAATGTGTGACAGAGAGAGAACAGATACTGTTAACATGGACCATACTTCTCCATATTCCATCTGGGTAGATAACATCATATATTTTCCCAGATGGCAAAACTGGCTTAAGAAATTCTTGTCCTAGTTGCCACCTGTCATCTCATAGCTATGTGTTCCCACATCTACTCTGCAGTTTATTGTTCTTTTAGTTGCCAGTGCCACTGTAATTCAGACTATACATTAAACAGAAAAAATTAAAGTGGTGTTATAGCATTATTTGGCAGTCCAGTGTACAGCACAGCTGCACAAGACTGATACAGATGAGGAAGTGTGTGTGTGTATGCAAGAAGAAGCAGATGGGTGCAAAATATGAGGGTGGTTGTTTGATAAACCAGCTTTGTCACAAAAGAAAATGGATCAAGCAGCTACAGCTGTATCACTAGACTAGTCACTTGTAGAAAGATGGGTTTTTCCATCTTCATTTTGCCCATCAAAGATGCCAGATAACTTACTACTAGGAAATAATTTTTTCTTCCAACAAAACTTCAGTAGCAAATCAAATTATTTCACCCGCATTAAATAATGCAGGAAACACCCAGAATAAAAATGCTGAGAACCCTAGTTGCAAATAGAGAAAGTAAAAGATAAACAGGATTAGTCACTGCAAGTCATTAAAGTAGGTGAGGCTGATAGACACAGCTTCTCTTCTTCCAGTCTTTGCTGGGACATTCAGGAAAACTATGTGAGTCAAATGAAAATGTGAGGTTGGTGCGCCAAATATTCATTAAGGTCTCTCCTTCATTTAAACAGAACAAAAGGGCTCTTTTCTATTCAAGTGTTCGGCACCAACTGACAAGTGATAAATATTTTATTCCCAGAATCACGTCTGACTTCTGACGTCTGAACTGTGTAACTGCTGCACTGGATTGCTGCATGATGAGGAAGTGATGCTTCATCTGTTCTAGTGAGAAGCAGTTCCCAGACAACGTGATGGAAGAACTGAGTCTTCACAGGATGTCTTGCCCTGCAAAATGTTATAGTGCTGCTGAGAGAGGTCCTCTTGTCAGAGGAAGACCCTCGAAAGCTCCTGTATAATAATACTGGAGAGCATTCTGTAGTGTCATGCCATTTCCTAAGCCTACAAGACCTCTGCTTTAAAGATCAATTTCTAAGATAAGTCCTGGTGACATCTGCTGTTCGTTATAAGAAAAAATAAAATATATGAAAACATCATGAAAAAAATTACTGCTGAATGATTGAGCAGCAGAATTGAGAAAAGTGACATCAGATTGCAAAATATAGAATCATAGACTTAAAGAACACCAGGTTGGAAAGGTCCTCCAGGATTATCTGGCCCAACCTTTCTTGGCAAAAGAGAAACTCTGACAAAATATTTTCAGCTGCTTCAAGATACTTGCTGTTGCCTCTGTCATCAAGATTCTAGGTTATTATCCACATGGAAAAGTGCACAAAACATGTACCAGGTGAACAAAACAGTTCTTTTTTTCCTCCAAGCATTTTGTCTTCACAGTAGATGGTAATTACAGTCAGTACATTTCATCACAGTTAACAATGTTATGGAAATGCAGATGTTCACAGTTCAGCATCTTTGAAACAGATGACTAGTCATTCGTTTACTTCTGCCTTCCATTTTTAAACAGGAGTTCTGCTATTTAGACATCCACCATCCTTTCAACTGTAACATGAACCAATCCATGTGCTGAGGTTGTTTTATTAACTTCTGCATTTCAGTATTTGCAACACTAAATTGTTTAACTAAACAAATCTTGAAAAAGCAGTTGAACATTGTCCCCAGGACAATCTTGCATTTGTTTAACTAGACTGACATATGAAGTGCTGTGGTGTTTGTATAGCGGGCAGAGCCAGAAGTCTCATTTTTGGGATAGTGTTCATGCACACAGAATCCCCAGGAAATCGTGAGGAGTGTATGGAGGCATGGCTATCCACCCAGGCAAACCCATTCGGAGCAATCCAGCTGAAAGTTCCTTCCTGGATAAGTTTTCTTGTTGTGATGAAACAGTCTTATTCATATAATAGACATATTCTGCTCATACATTATTCTGGTGATAAAGAACATAGAAATGAGAAGATGCTCTTTCACAGAGGAAAACTTTTTTACTGTCAAGTGCTTAAGAGAGAGGCAATGCCTACAGTGAGAGGTAATATCCTTTATTAGACCAGATGATGCAGTAGTGAAGAACAGGCTGGCTTTCATGAAGACAAGAAGCCCTTCATCTTATTGAGGGTGGTGGCCCAGTTCATGGAGCCTGAATTCCATCCAAGGCCACAGTTCCGCAAGATGAGAAACTGGGTCCTAGAGCACAAAGCACTGGATCAAAAATACTGCAGTTACTTGACACAAAGTGGTACAAACTTGCAATGCCAACTGAAGTGTAATACATATTTATTTTGCAGACAATTTTGTCCAACCAGATTTTACAGTGGATCAGATATCATCTGCCAGCACCCAGGGACCACAACACTAGCATAAACACCATCTCCTGTGCTCTAACATGACAGAAGTAGTATTGTGTGCTCACAGTTCATATGGATTAATTTTATACTCTTAGGTGATGGTGTTGCACAAATCTGGTACCAATGAATGAGAAAACACAGTCTAAACCAAAAGTCCTTGTTTTAAATTACCTGGTATTTATGAAGGGTTTTCCATTGTAAACACAGGTAAAATGTGTACACACACATACAGACTGAAATCCTGTGATACTTCTCAGTGAAGTGCTGGTTTAAAAAAAAAAAAAAGTCAGTAATATGCTGAAACTTTGTAGTTCTAACTCAAAATGGAAAGACAGCCTTGTGACCATGATTGACTTTTTAGTAAGGATGGAAAAAGACTGTCTTTGGCATGAAACAAAATAATTACATTTAGTGAAAATCGTGTCTGATATTGATACCTTCCTACATGGGAAAAATTATCAGAACATCCAAACTGGCCTGTTAGTACAAATATAGAGGGGGAAATGCAGTAGAATAGTATTATTAGCATTGTTATGAAGCTAAATTCCTCCCACATAGACACATTCATGTGATCTAGGCTGATGAATGTGCTCCTGTCTGCCCTGAATGACAATGAAATGCTGCTGGAGGAGAAAAAGATTTACAATCCAGAATTATCAAGGAATTCAGAATTCCTGCATTTGAGGTTTTTCAGCCTTACTTCCACCCCAGTCTGTATTTTGCCAGTGGGAGAAAGGTAGAATTTGCTAGCTCCTGCCACAGAGAAAAACATATCCACCCATGTGGTTTCAATCACAGGGATTCATTAATAATTGGCCATTGATTTATTATCGTCACATAATCACATGATGATCAGTGTGCTACACATATGGGATCAGTATCAGCAATACAACAGATAACCCAGAACGTTAACAAACACCTACAAATGTCTCAACACCCTTCTATGAATAATCCCTGAAATTTCAACCCCCTCCCACATGCACAGAGTTACAGGCACCTGTAACTGAAGTACCCCGTGCCGGTGGGGTGATGTCTCATGTTGTCAGGCCAGGCTTCTCTTCCCTCTCCATGAACTTTTATGCTTTGTTTAGACTTCTTTTGAAGCTGACTCCCTTTTAGTTTGGTTTGTTGTTTGGTTTTTGGTTGGTTTTTTTCCCCAGAAGTCTCTTGGTATTTCCTGGTTACTGTTTAATCCAGTTGATGGCCATCTCTTAAACAAACTTCATTATTGTTATTTTCCTTGTTAGCGTGACTGGCTTTGGGGAAAACACCCTCACAGTTTTCCTTCACAGTTTTCCCACTTGCATCCTGTCACATCAGTGGCTGTTAGCCACTGCATGGCACGGAGATGGGGGCTGTGCACACTGACCCCATCTCCCAGATGAGGATCCACACGTTTCACCCAACACCTCCATCCCCGCCAGGCTGGTGCTCATGCACATGCGATTTGGTTCCTCCTAAGGGGAAACAGCTAAAAGAGATCAGAAACCTGCAGAGTAGACATCTAAATTAGGGTTCCAGCTCCAGCCTTTAAAGAATTAATATTTTGTTTAAAACATTTTACTAAATGGGAAAGTAGAAATGAGGCTGTCCTGGCTTGTCATGCATGGATAAAGCTAATTGCAAGAAGCATGTAAGCTGAAGGCTTTATGCTGTCTCTCCCTTACCAAGATACATCATGAGAACTTCCCTTCTTGAAGTCACTTATATGATAACCTAACTTCACCAAATTTAGTTACAGCTCTGATTTCTTCCCACTTTTCTTTGTGTGGCCCAAGGACTTCTGTAACAGCTATGTGAGGGATTTGGGTTTGGCCTTGAAGTGTCCTGCACATGGTTGACTCTGTGCCAGAGGTTTCCAAGCCAGCACTTGTTCGCACGCTATTGTGATTCTCTTCATTTCCTTGCAACACATACAGTGTCAGACCCTAGTTTCACATTTGGTGGTAGTGCCACCTAAGCTGCTTTACCAGCTCGATTCTTGCCTCCTTGTTCATGATGACTTGTTCCCATCGCCTCCCTGAACCACCCTTGCAGCAGCTTGCATAGCTAGGTGGTTAAACAAGTGGTGGAACAGGGACAGTTTGGAATGATTGAGAAAAAAGAGATTGTTTTCCAGCCAGATCAGTTTACCATGAGGCTGCACACACACACACACACACACACACATCTGATCTAGCTCATGAGAATTTGCAAGGGGAATGGGAGCTCCGTAAGGCACTATTAACTTTCAAAATAATGTTTGTGTAACCATGTCCTCTGAGGCCATAAATTAACTTAAATGAATGAGAGAATCTTGCTAGGGAGATCTCTTTGGTGCTGCATACCTGTTACTGAAGCTCCAGCCATGCCTGCAGGATGACTGCATGGTATTTTTCAACTCCTGAACGTTTGGAAGGGTCACTGGAAAAGTCTGGCCCTGCACTGCTCTTGAGTGTCTCAGTGCCCCTGCTTTCATGAGGAGCTGAGGTTTTGCAATACTTCAGGGATGGTGACTATCTTCTCAGGGCTCAGATGCTGAAGTAAATCCTGGGAGCACACAGCCACTGGGTATCATGCTGCACATGTGTTCATGTGCAGATGCTGTTCATCATGTACATGCTGTTCATGTGTTCTGGAAAGAGACCATGTAGTGGTATATAGCAAATGACCTTTATAGCCACATACTTGACTGCACAACTCAGTGCCTGAGCATTTATTGTTAATTGCTTCTTCAAGACATAGTTTATAACTGTTGTTTACTCTTGTTTAACCCCATTAAATCCATTGGAGAGCTGAGCTGTATCTCAAAATCATCACATGCCCTGTAAAAGGTAGATCACTTTTTTAATATATCAATGACACTTTCTCTTAAACTCAGAGCTAAATATCAGCAGATAAATATTTAGCAGCAGCAGCCTTCTGCTTTCCTCCCTTAAATATGTATATCATCCCCGCCTCAATACTGATACTATTTTGTTGTTAATTTGAGTAGGTCAGAGTGATTTTCTGTATTATTTTCTTTCAAAAATGCCCTCTGTTGAAAGAAAAACATTTCCATGAAATCACAGCAATTTTGCAAACAAATTAGTTGCCTTTTTTTTTTTTTTTAGGGGAAAAAAATAACAAGGAATGTAAAAAACTCAATTTAATAGTATTGAGATAGCATATTAGGTACTACTGTACATAGTACCACATCAAACTATTTTATTTTTCTTTTACTGCATAAATGAGAATATCAGCTGTTTCTAATATCATTGCATGAAGCTACATTACTTTTCCAAGATATTAAAAACAGCTGGTTTTCAGTCCATGTCTGGGGCTGAAAAATTTTGCTGAAATATTAGATGGATACAGTTGAACTGAAAAAAATTTCCTACTGTGCATGCAGCTTATACCAGTGAAATCAAATCGTAGCACACACCACTTATTTCAGACCCTAAAAATTACAGAATCATTTACATACTGATCTGGAAGAAACTACAGAATTTAAGAAATAAGGTTTCAGATTAGCCCACCCTACTCTGTATTTTCACTCTGTGTGTTAAACAGTTTGAGTCTTGCTAGGTATCACTGCAATATCTCCTACCACTCTCCATGACTGCTTCAAGGTAGCTTTCTGGGCAGCTTTTCAAAACCACCAGCAGAAACCTGTGCTAACAGGACTTCAGCTGGCAAAATCCTTCAGTCCAGATAAAATCTACAGTGCCTGTAAGATGCAGGGCAACCGGTTATGAGAAAGGCAGTTTCTTTCACAACACAGAAAAGAGAATCCAGGTGTCTACTTAGTTATTTGTCAATTAGACACCAATTTGTAAATCCACAGTAGGCGGTGGGTGGCAGAAGATGGAAGAGTAAAATACTGGGTGTGCCCAGATGAGTTTGGGTTTGAAGTTGTTTCCAAGTACAGACTTGTCAGTGAGCTTCACTGTGTGCACACAAGTACAGAGTTTATCCTGCCTGTGGAGTCTGCTGGAAACAGAATTTAAATAGATCCAAACTGCCATTAATAAGATCTATGCAAATGGCCAAAAGCCAAACCAAATCAGCATTTCATTTCACAGTGTCCACCAGAAGCCAGGCTGATGAGTTTCTTCTAACAGGGGCTCGGGGACACATGCAAATAAAAATAGATAAGGAGCAGCTGATAGCTCTTCAGGGGGAAACTTCATTCAAAATATGTGTCTTGCAGCCTGGTTCTCCCCTTAGTTACACTAACTTAACATGTGTGTGGGTTGACTGAGAAAGCTAGACCTGTAGGGGTTGTAGTACTGCAAAGCAACACCACTAAACGGGGAAGAAAACTTTGTGAAGGCGTGCTTGAGGTTGTGTTATTTTCCGAGCATTTAACATTTAAAGAGCATGAATTATGTTGGAGCTTGGAGTTTGGGCTACTGGTGGGATTTCGTAGAATCACAGAATGGTTGGGGTCAGAAGTGACCTTTAAAGATCATCTAGTCTGACCCTCCTGTCCTGAGCAGGGACATCTTTCACTAGACCAGGTTGCTCAAAGACCTGTCCAACTTGACCTCGAACACTTCCAGTGATAGGGCATCCACAAGTTCTCTGTGCCAGTGTCTCACCACCCTCATCATAAAAAATGTTTGCCTTATATCCAATCTAAACCTACCTTCTTTCAGTTTAAAACCATTGCCCCTTGTCCTGTCACAATAGGCCCTGGTGAAAAGTGTCTCTCTCTCTTATAAGCCCCCTATATAGATTGAAGGGCTGCAACAAGGTCTCCCAGGAACCTCCTCTCTTCTCCAGGCTGAACAACATCAACTCTCTCAGCCTTTCCTCATAGAAGGGCTGTTCCAGCCCTCTGACCATTTTCATGTCCCTCCTTTGGACCTGCTCCAACAGGTCCAAGTCTTCTTGTGCTGAGGCCCTCAGAGCTGGACACAGCACTCCAGGTGGGGTCTCATGAGAGCAGAGTAGAGGGGGAGAATCCCCTCCCTTGACCTGCTGGTTGCGCTGCTTTTCATGCAGCCCAGGATTCAGTTGGCTTTCTGGGCTCATGTCCAATTTTTCATCCACCAGCACCTCCAAGTCCATCTCCCCAGGGCTGCTCTCAGTCCATCCATCCCCCAGTCTGTATTGATATTGGGGATTGCCCCGACACATATGCAGGACCTTCAACTTGGCCTTGTTGAACCTTAGGAGGCTTGCAGAGGCCCACTCCTTTGCACTGACCTTTGCCTTCCTCTGAATTTAGTGAAGTTTTCACATAATTCTCAAAAATCAGTTCATAATGAACTGGACAAGATAAGGGAAACTATTTACTGAGGAGGGAGGGGACAACACCTCTCTATGCAGGGTTTTTTTAAGAGTGTATTCTCAAAAATGAGATGTTAGCAGCTACATTAACCACAAGTGGGTTTGTGTCAATAACTGAAACCTTAATTCACAGCCAATTGACCCTCAGATGGGACTATTGAAAAAGTTGTATTTTCATTTGACTGCCCATCTGAACAGCTGAAAAAACAAGAGCAAGAGTCATACCTTTTTTGTTGAAATCATAAACGTTAATAATTCAGGTTTGCTTTGCTTTCCCCTCTACCCCAGGAATTGGAGAAAATTATACCTTTCAGTTGCAGGGAAGCAAAGAGCTAGGCTTTCTGAAAGAGGCTGTGTTCTCAGGTACAGTTCTTATTGAGAAGGCTGTGGGTTTGGTGGGTACAGTTCCTTCCTCTTTGTGAAAGGTCTCACACACTGCGCTTAGCTTGAAGTGGAGGGCCTTCAGCACTAGGTTGCTCTGACCTGTGTGTGCTCAGTCTCCTTCTAAATAAAGATGTAATGTGAAACAAAAATTCCTTGAAAATCCCAAAACACAACAAGTTGAGGCTGTAGCTTAGCTGTCAGGGCATTCACACAAGGGAGGGGATATTGGGAGCCAGCCCTTGCTTTGAACCAACCATATGCAAGTAAAGTACTTTTGCTAAGAAATCCTCTGTCATGGATGCATTGGCCTCTGTTGTATTAATGACTGAACAGAGCAGAGACAACAGACATCCTCGATTACCTGAGGGGGTATTAGTCTGACAATGAAGGATCCAACATTTAGCAATAAATTTGGTGAATTCCAGTGATAAGATTCATGGATATATCCTACTATTCTGTTTCCTTATAATGCTGACCTGTTAGTATATCTACCTCTCCTCGTTCATCTTTCCCTCTCTCTCTCATTCCAGTTTTGTTTTGCTTTGTTTTGGTTTTGTTTGTTGTTTTTTGTTTTTTTTTTTTCCTGATTATGTCTGTAGTGCTTTTTAACTGATCTGATGGGAAGGCATCCCACACTTTTTTCAATGGAAAATTAGTGATCTAGTTGGAATGCAAAGATCTTGATACTCATAAATTAGCGTACAGCTCATTCACTTAACGGTGAAGAGAGAAGCTACTGGGTCTTGTTAAGACTTCTTTGAAGTCCATTGAAGTCCTTGAAGCTGGATGATGGCTGTGTTGCTTGAAGAGACAGACATTGTGGTGGTGTCAAAAACATGGGAGGATTTCATAGGTCACCAAACATCCCCTAAGTACAATTCAGAAACCACAGACGCCCCCGTATGATAGAAAAATCATCAGTAGGCAGGAGCTATGAAAGTGAGAAGTAGTGAATTTTCAGTATGCAGGGGTTATTCCAGATGGAAAACGGATATCCTTTCTTGCAATCTCACTGGCATCAAGCCAATGTATGATTCTGCTCTTAATGAAATCAGTGGATTTTTTTTTCTCTATTTGAATACCACAAATAAATGCTGGGTTTGTTCTTTTGCTTCAGGCATACAGTGTTTGTTATTTCCTCTTTTGCCTATTTTTTTCTATTTGTTTTCTACTTCCTATCTAAATGATTTATATTTGTTTTCTTTCTTCCCTTTGCTTGACATTTTGATTCCTCTTTATAAAAGCTAATGTCATAGAGGAGCATGTGAAAGAGCCGCTCTGAATTTATGGGATCTAAGCCCTGGGTTATGAATCTTGCAGTACTGAATGAAATGAGTATTCTGCAGAGCATTACCAAGGCTGGGCTCATGAGGTGGTTTGGTAACCCTGCTCTTGGCCAAGGCCTTCTGCTATTTTGGTACATCTGCAGTGGTGAACCAGCCACAGCAGACCAATATTTCAGCGAATGAAGCTGACTTATACTGAGATAAAAGAGACCAACCTCTTGACTGCCTTATGTCTGCAGATGTCACTCCTTGTTCCTACCTCATACCCTGTGAAAAAAAGCACTCTTGTGGCTCCGTGGCAGCTACCTCAGACCACCTCGAGATGTGCTAGCTTCTCTGATCTTCTCTGCACCCAAAGACACAAAGGCTCATAGACTCCATGGGAACAAAAGCCATCGTGCAATACTGAATGCTTTGCATTATCAGCTGAGTTCCTGAATGAAGAAGGTCACTGGGAATAATTAATAACATCATAAAATAAGTGCAGAGTCCCCCCATCAATGCTCAGCATTGCTTAGCAGCAGTGAGATACATGTTAATAGCTGACAAAGAATGTGCTAGATTTAAGAGGTTGATAATTAAGATGCTCTGGGCATTTATAGCAGTGAAAAGAGAAATTAGTCTTTGAATGTTAAAATGAACTAGATAGCTATTTAAAATAGGATTTCCAATTACTGCTTTCCCAGAAGAAGGGTAATGAGT
This sequence comes from Athene cunicularia, assembly GCF_003259725.1. Lineage (NCBI taxonomy): Eukaryota > Metazoa > Chordata > Aves > Strigiformes > Strigidae > Athene > Athene cunicularia. Next base: position 29,887,634 of record NW_020799091.1, on the reverse strand, counting down.
TCTCCAAAAGCCTTGCTGTTTTATTTTTGACAAGACTCGCTTTGTACAGGTCAATTGATGTAGTTGAACTAATCAATCTGTGCAATAAAATGCACTGGGATCCTGAGAATAGAAAGTATGCCAGTGTTTCTGATTTTATTTAAGGAAAGTACTAACTTAATCAGCACATAAGTGGAGTGTTGTGCAACACTTTACCACATAGTTGCTGATAAGTTGACTGTAGCTGCAGAATGCCTGATGTCCATGGGATTAGTGTGAGATCATTAGACTGTTCATGTAATAAAAGCATAAAACCGAATTTTACAAAAGCATTGTCAAAGCATCACAGAGATTTTCCTTAGGGTTTTTGTGTCTTGAGGAGGGGATCACATTTGTTTTTGCAGAGCTAGTGTGTAGCTCCCAGTGCAATCTAATTTCTTTTAGTGTTAGAAAGAAAAATAGTTCCTAGCTCCTGAAAAAAATGGTAATTAATAATAAAAGTAATATTGCTGTATGTTATGGAATGTCTCCACTTTTGCTACAGTCTCCCAGTTTAACAGGTTGGCTGAAGTAACTGTTGTTTTAAGGCGGGGTATGCAGCAGTAGTATAATATTCAGTATAACCAAAAGCTGTTCCAGGGCCATCTCTAAGTAAACTGATATCCTTAGACTCAGCTGGGGGACACTTGTGAGCTTCTGGGAGGGGAGAGAAGGAAAAAAAGATGACCATGGTAGCCTCAGATGAGATATATTTAAGTCATCTTAGAACAGTTGCTTTTTATTTCTTGCTGTGTCCACTTACTTTGGTGAGTGCATGGCTGGAAATGCATGGCTGTGGGATCTGGCCCCATGTCCTGTCTGTGCACAGACTTCCCAGAATTGGAGTTTCGAGGCTGAGAAAGAGGAACCATCTATGGAGGAATCCTCATACAGACATCTTTATTTATAGGTTATAAATAACAACAAATGCTTTCAGCTCCAGCAGCACACACAGAGTCTGCAAATACTGCTTTCTGGTACTTTGCAGTCTTTTATTTGTTATACTACATTTCATACGTTATATGTTAGGAGGACAACTTTTGTTTTGATCAAAAATACTGGTCTCTGCTTTTTCAAAAATGGAAATTGAATATCTTTTTTTCCTGAAGCGACTACTAGGTAATTTTCTACTTAGGAATTAAGGTGCTGATTGTACTTGTGTTGGTATTACATAGACATCGGTGGCTGGCGAGCACACGGGTGAACCCGTGTTGGGTGGGATGCTGGAGGTTGCAGTTCCGTGTTAGGTTTATGCCTAAGTTCTATGTTAGTTACAGAAGAATCAGAGGCAGTGCAGTGACCTGTGCCATTGAAAAAAACCAGCTCACGCTGCTCTCAGGTGCTTATGGTATTGCTGCATGTGTTAGAAATTAGGAGATTTGCATTGTGTTTGATTCGCAGAAACAGAATCTACAGAGTTATAAAGCAGGTATGTTTACTCTGGCGCCAGGGTGCAAGGGGATTTCTCCCCAAAGCTTGTATACCAACAGCACATTTTACCAAAAACTTACAGAGTGTGAATATAGATGTTCACTGGATTACATAATACAGATAAACATATGCATAAGTAAGACTGGGTTAGTTCAAAAGGCTGGTGTCAGCAGTTTGTGATCTTTGCACCTGCACATTGGCTCCTGGTGGGCATCTTCGGGGCTCTTTCGGAGGAAGGCTCGTAGCCTTTCTCACCTTGTACTTTTCTGCGGAGCATGCACAGATTCTCTTAGCCAATTTCTTGAACAACAAGAGTGGTTTCATCCAGTTTACTCATTCTATCTTATCTAAAAGTACCAGTGTATTAATTTCTACCGTCCATATATGGCTATCTACCATTACAAAGACTAAACTAGATGTGCTAGTTAGAGCACATCTGCTTTCCAAGGACAAAACCCGTATTTTTGTCGAACATAGTAATTCTCGGTCATTTTCCACAGAAAACTGCTTTGTTTTGATGAACACAGTAGTCCTTGGTAAGCTTCCGCAGAACGGTCAGGGCAAGCAGGATTATTAGGCAATATTCAGAAAACATTATAAGCTGCTCTAAATTGCTGTAAGTAAGTTGCAAAGCAGGTGATCGTTTCCTTGTATCGTGTTTTCCTCGCCTCCTGTTAGAGCACCCTGGGATGCCCACAGCCGGGGCGTACGCACCACCTTCCCGGCACGGGAGGCCTGGAGGAGGAACCTAACCGCTTTAGCAAGCCCCTGGAGACACGGGCCGCCAGCGGGTACCGGCGCTGCAGAGGCGCCGCGGTGAGGAGGCCCCGGCGGCTCCGGCGGAGGCGGTTTGGCT
>NW_020799091.1:29686352-29885279 GCF_003259725.1 Athene cunicularia | reverse complement strand
CGGCGGGAGAGCGCCCAGCAGAGGGAGGCAAAGGCCGCACCGCGCCCGCCGCGCTCCCCCGCCTGCGCGGGAGGCGCTGCCCCCACTGAGGAGCTTCCGTCCCTCAAAGCTCTCCCACTAAAGGTCTGTCTCCGTCACTCCGGCGTTTGGAGGCATGGTCCCCGCTCTCAAAGGTAACGCGGGTGAGGGGAAGTTTGCGGAAGGGCCGGGGTTGGCGATGCGCTGTCGCGTTCTGCAAACCAGCCTGTCCTCAAAACGTAGGGCTTCAACTCAGCCTCCTCCTGAGGTGGGCCAAGACCCCCAGCTCTGCCTAAACCCTCATGGAGACCTTTTCTGATTGATGAGGAACGGGGATATGTTTGCCTAACCTCAGTTTTGCCAGTCAGTACTGTACTTAGACCATGTTGTCTCATGCCACTTTAGCTTATTTCATTACACACAAAGATCTGCACGAAGCCACCCATCTTCACAAGTTTTGAATCCGAGTACTGCCATCTGCAAGATGAGGAAAGGGAGACTCATAATACCTGTGCTTTTTAAAGGCCAGCTAGTAGCCTTTTTCCACTTTAGAGAAGAAGAGGAGATAAAAAGATCAAGATTCAGTACTAATATGATCTGATACTGCAAGGGTGAATATACAAAAGGCCCTAAATAAGCAGAGGAATAATGAACTGTTGTGCTAATATTACTGGTAGGTAGGAAAGAAATGAGGTCATCTCTTCTCCTGCCCTGGCGCAGCTTGCTAGTATTATTGCCTGTTCTCAGTTAAGGCTGCCATTCCCATATAAAACTGGAATGTTTGCAGAAAATGTCACTCCCTCCAAATTTAGACTGTTTATCTTATCAATATGTGTAGGAAATTTTGTTTCACAAGTATATTAAACTACCTCATGATGTCAGCCTTGTCAATACTGAATTTCAGGGGGAAAAAAGTTCAAGCAGAATTCAGATGGAGTAAAGGAGAACATTGATAAGTAAAATAGCAGGTAGATACTTTCGTGAGCTGACAATGGTGTAATAAAAATATCTTGTCAAATAATGAGAGTATTTCCCTGTCTTATGGGGAGTTATAAGGACAAACTCCACAAGCAGGATTCAGATCTTTCAAATCTGGTGCCTGCATTAAGCTCAAAGCTTAAAAATAATGCACCTGGTCCCAGCAGGGAGATCCAGAACTCATTATTCAGACATAGGCTCCCTTTTACTGTTAATGGAGGATAACAGGTACCTCTGAGGAAATATCTAGAATGCTCATGTGTGTGGAGGACCCAAAGAAAAAAAAATAGCTGTTAGGAAACATCACATACCCTTTATGCAATGTAAGAATCTAAGTCTCAGTGCCCCCTTGAGGAAGGTTTTCCCATTTTAAAAAAAGTGAGATAAATAGACAGATGCAGGTGGTGGCTGAGGATGTTGCTTGACTAGTCAAAGAGTAAATACCCATTTCAGCAAGTTCCCTTCCTGCTTAAATGCAGTGCCCAGGGTTATCTGGTAATGTTCATGTTAATGCTGTTGTCCCGCTCAACAGGGTAAAGCAGTCAAGCTCAGCCTCAGCTGAAAAAGGGGAGAGAAAGGTTGACCTCAGGTCAGTAATAATTTAAGGACTGCTTGCACACAACATCTCAGCCCCTTGCTTGTGTTGAATGGGTCTGTGGTTAAAACAGCCCACCCTTCTCAAGGTAGCCACAAGTTCAGGTAGAAATACAGCTTAAGCATCTGCCCCAGGCTAGTGTCATTTAACTTCTTCAGGGTAAGCCACACCTTAAGTCAAAATAGTTAAAATTAGTATAAAAACTGCATGTGGAGCAGGCTGTGCTGTAGATCCAGCTTATAAATTTGCTTTGGCTCAGACTCAGGTGCAGAGGCAGTGGCTACAGTGAAGTCTTCAGGCAAATCAGAAAGTGGCCATCCTCTAGTTAATCCTTGTTGCCTTGTTCTTATGAACAGAGTTAGATGAGTTCAATAAAGTATTTAACAAGCTCAGTTATGTTGTGACTGGTAAAAAAAAAAAGGCACTTCTTTACATGTTCTGTGGGAAATAAATCCATTGATTCTTAGATTCTGGAAAATAGACCTGGCTAAAGATCAGTAAGTTTATCTACTGTGTCTGTCTCACCTATGAAAAATTATTCCCTGTGCTGCGTTTTGATTATTCAATCCAGTCTTTGTTGAATATAAGAAATGCAAGCTATTTCTCTTGTAAGATAGTGCATAATCCAGTATGTTTTGCTATTCTTATTTAATGTAAATTTTCTATTCTTTAGTTTCCCTTCATTGACTTGAGCTGCACCTGTTCCCACCACTGAGAAATCCAAAACCATCCTGTGCTTCCATGGGATGGTGTGTGCATGCATATAGTACATTTATTTAAATGTTCATGTGTCCTAGTGACTAACCTTTGGATGGTTCAGCTGACATCTATGGAAATTCTTAGTTGTGTGAGAAATCTAACGAAGTAGATTTGGCCTGGTGTTCACGGAAGAAGCTGAGCACTGAGAAGTCTGACTGCGTAGGAGCTGGGGAGAACAGGAGTGGCAGATCCATGCAATTCACTGAGGTTTATGAGCTTAACTGAGCATGCTCTCCCCAGTGTTGTACCAAGAAGCCCAAGCTCATTTCTCACAGAGCTTGTTCCTCAGTCCAACATAGTTTATTTATCAGCCCGGCGTTATGCTAAAGCAACTGTGTGTCTTCCACATCCAAGAAGAGCTATTATATAGTAGATAGATGGTGTGTATCTAAATGAGTAAAACTGATTGTACCTGAGCTGTCAATGCATGCAATCAAGTGCAGTTAATGCTTGAACCAGGTTAATTTCTCAGAGGTGCACAACAGCTGAGGACTTCTAGTACTAAGACTAACGGCTAAATATGCACTTTAGTTCAAACTTGTTTTCATATGCAAGCTTTCATCTCCACCAGCACCTTCAGCACCATGTGCTATTCAGCCAATGCAATTAGTGGGCCCCAGACCATTTCCTTCCAGCTGTGACCTAAATGAACTTGTTCTCTTTTTTCAGAAGTCAAGCAGGTCCTGCCTCTCCCTTCTCTGCCCATCTGTGTCCCAACATCTGAGATCAATCTTATTTTTAGTATTTTAGTACTTTTGAGCATTACACAGAGGAGGTCTAGGTGAGAGCTGCTCCGTCTTCTCCTTCTCTTTGACATTTCCATAGGTGTTTTGCTGATTAGGGATACCAATTAAACTCAGACACCAGAGTGAAAAGAGTAGGTGTATTTTACTGGAAATAACTAAAAAATGTAACAGAATAATACAGTAAGAAAAGACAGAATAGTGCACTTAAACAAGTAGGAAAATACAGGGTAATGCATCAAATCATTACTACCTGAGAGAGAGAACAGTGATTAAGATCCATCACCACTTGCATATGTTACCATCATCCAGACCCACAGTGGCTCAGCAGCCCCGGTTACAGCGAGGGTTTGGGGAGCCTGTCCCAGCAAGTGGGAAATCCTACGCGGTGCGTCCACCAGTAGGTGAGGCTTCCAAAGTCGCTGTGAGAGGCTCCAGCCTTATATACCCCAAAATCAGCAAGATGGAATAGCTGGCACCTTTGTTTTAAACGGAAATATCTGGTTTCACTCTCACATTAGATTCCCCCAGCGCCTGGCCAGGGCTCAAGGGAGAAGCTAAGGGAGTCTCCCTGCTTATCTAATTGAGTTATGCGTAAGGTCTCACATCAGGCCACAGTGACAGACAACAATCTCCACTACCCTGTTATTTTATCCACACACAAAGATAAATATACATTCAAGATAGCTACATCTTCCATACATATTTCACTAATGACTCCATACTGAGTTAGCAGCTTTGACTCAGGGCCTGTTGCTCAGGCTTCAATACTTCCACTTTTACATCAGCATAGGTGGTTTGTTATAACCTGGTACAATACCTACTAGCACAATGGTTATCAGTTATAAAATATACAGGATTCATCTATAGGTCAACTCTGGCTTGAGCCTATTGTCCAAGCCTTAGCACTTCAATAGGCTGCCCCAGAGACAGCAAAATACCTTAATAGCACCTCTGGGCCTGATGCTCAAGCATGGGGTCGTACCTCCTTTATAGATCCACCAAAATAGAAATCACCAACGCCAAATAGCCATGAGTCTTCCAGTAGGGTCTCCTTCAAAAACGCTGAGTCTTTTTCAAAATATGGGCTTGATTTAGGTGCATAATTCTGCTTATTGAACTTAATTTCATACATGGGAATGTTGATGAGGTAACTTTGTCCTTGCTGTCTTTACATGGGGAAAGGTATTGCTTTGCTTCCCATAAGATAAGGTCAGCATAAATAATTAAAGGTGACATAGCCCATGGTGCATTATCTCACAAATTCAGCAGACATGCAATGGTGTGTCCATGTTTCACTGGATATAAATTCACACTGCTGCCTGACCAAGCAGTGTACAGTTCAGTATTAATGACCAAGGAGCCCCATACACGTTGGAATATCCAGGTCATACTACAGGAACCTGATGGAAGAATGGGACTCTATTTCAATGAAATAGTTATTCAGTCACAATTTCCCTTCCCAACACTGTTGTCTCTCTGCCTTCTCCATTGAGCATTGCAACAGCTTGTGTGGCTGGACTGCAGAATGGATTACTGACATGATTTAAGCTAAAGAATAATAATAATAATAATAATAATAATAATAAAGGGTTATTTTTAAACCGAGATCATTGCACTGACCTTGTTTGAAGCACAGTCCCCAAAGCAGCTGCCTCAGCACAACCGAGGGGAGCATGAGCTGCAGTGTGAGTGGGAGGGAAGGGGTGGAAACAGAGAGAGGAGCAACATTTTTAACCAGTTTTCCACTGGCAGAGATGGCTTTTGAGACCAAGACCCTCAACTTGTGGGGATCAACTGTCTGCTCTGCACTGTCTCCTCTAAACTCTCCCCCCAACAACCTTAATTATTGTGAGTTTGAGGAGACTTGCTGAATGGTGCAGGGCTACCAGAACAAGTCCTTGCTTTCCTTTGGGAAAAGGAGTATTTTGAAGAGGGAGGCAAGAGAAAGGTGACCTGAGTTGCTGCATTCCTGTTATTCTCAGCTGTTGCTGTGCCCTTGACGGGGGCTGCAGGGGGGCAGGGATGTGGCAGCTCGCTGCAGCTGATCACAAGTTATTGGAGGGCTGAGATTGTAGCTTGTGTACTGTGACACTGGAGACAGCCCAAGGGAGGAGAAGGTGGCCATAAAGCCCTGTCTGTTCCTTGCTTCCTGTTCCATGCTTGACACCACTGATTTTAAAAACTGGGCAGGACCAGGAAACCTTGTGTTCACTTAAGGAAAAGCAACTCTGCTGTAATTACACCGCATTTATCCCTCAGCCCAGCCTTTTCAGAGCACTACAGGATGCTCTCACAGCATACAAGGGAAATGGCTGAACAGGGAATTACAAATAAAGAGAGGATCAAGCTATGTGTGCTAAATCCCAAATGCTGATGCCAAACATACTTTTCTTTAAATGGATCTCATCTGATTTTGCTGCCTGCAGGCACAGCTCTGAGGGTGAAATTAAGATATTAGGCAAAGTCTAGAATGCAACAATAAACTTTTTGTTCATCTTAGTGAGAATCATGTGGTTAAGCCACTCTCCAAAGTCACCCTCAGTAATTAAGAAACATACTTAGTCCATAATGGAGAGTTAATGGATTAAAGTAATGCTTTATTGCACAGTGGTTTGACTGTGCATGGCAGCTTTCATCCTAAAACACTTTAAAATCCCTGGGCTCAGGCCTGTGGCCATTGCAATCAGTGCTGAAATTATGACTGACTTCCCATCAGCCTTGCAGAGAGACCTCATGCTGCCCAGCATCGCTGAAGGGACCTCCCTTCAGGGATCCTTCTGCCCCCAGCCCCACCAGAGCTCATTCCTCAATGAAGAGTGGTACTTGCATACCAGTTCTTGTTCCACAGGCAATTTACCTGTTTTGCATTCATCTGCATAAACAGCCCTTGAAGTAAGGATTAAACCAGTTTTCTTCCCTGCTGAGTGAGTCCCTTAGTCCTTGGACTACAGCTGTGTTAATTCTGGTATGCCCTCTGTTGCTGTCTCCTTCAAGGTTTTAGTCTTTGCTGCAAAGTAGGACAGCTTCACAGGGCAAAGCAGGGTCTTTCCACCAAGTGGGGTGGGGCGTGTGGACCTGAACCCTCAGGCTCTGCTCTAGTTGGAAGGAGATTGAGCTCCAAATTCAGGACTGTGCTTTCTTCTCTAAGGTACAGGCTCCTATAGACAAGGCATCAAAGCAATGAACATCAGAGCACCCAAGGGCTGTTGTGGATCTCACTCCAGGTTAGTTGGGACTTTGGCATCCTTATCTTCTATCAAGCACACAATGATACAAGAGTCTGTTTCATCTGATAAAGAATCAAGCTGATTTCTACTTGAACCTGTAGTTCCAAAACATCTGCATCATAATTGAGCCTTTCTACAAATGAAAAAAGAGAAAGTCAGAGCAAAAAGTGAATGAATTTTTTTAGGCTAAGAAGTCTGGATGTTCCAACCTTATCTGCCATTGAGCAAATCTGTAAGAGGAAGATTTAATGTGCCACTGTCTTAAAAGAGGCAAACACTGTTATTGTTCTATATTTATTATTCTGTCTATATTTAACGTTCATGTATAAATTAGTTTTATAAAGGATTAATAAGTTTGGAATTCTGCAATGTTCACAGAAGCCCTCAATCCCTTCCAAAAATGAGCATAAATTAAAATTAATAGCTCATCCTCAGTATTATCTACATGTTTTGAATGAGACTTAATGTGGGGACAATGGAACTATAAACTAGATGGCTGCACAGAACTCTCTCTGGTCTTTCTTTCATGTTGAAAGTTAGCTCCCAGGCCCATGTGCCTCCATCCATGTTTCTGAAGCAGAACAGAAGTGCTTGGAAGGCCCAGCCCAGGACTGTTGACCAAGAGCTTGCCTTATTGAGGATGATGTGACACTGACAAGGAAAAATCTGTAATTTATTAATGTGCAAGCTCCGGCTATATTTTCAAATGCAATTTAATACCTGATCTGAAAGGCTTCTGTGCAGCAGTTTGTTGTCATTAATTAAACTTCAAAAGCTTTGATAGGTCAGCAAGCCCTTCTGCAGTAATATGACCCCAATAATAGCCAGAACATAATAATAATGGAATTTAGTAATGCAGAAATGGAATAGCCAAGTCACATTCTGATTTATGAGTCTTCCAGTAAAGTTTTTAATCAGTTAATTTATACATTATCAATTGAATCCTTTGAGGTCTCATTAGATGCAAATGCATGTGGTGGACATACAATATGTCCTTGTCTACCAGTTTAACGAATTGTCATTCTGAAATCCTAGTATTAAAATGTCTCTTACTTTCCTTGTAGAAGAAATAGGATTCTCACAAAGGATTTACAAGCATCTCTACAGATTTTTGTGTTATCTCTCTTTCACTTTTTCTTTCTCAATGAATTCAAGAAATATCACACATCCAGGGAACAGGGTAATTCTAAACTTAACCAGATCGCTTTGGCTGTTTGCTGCTGCTGTCATTCAAGAAAAATAGTACTTTGATGCATGGATGGTGCCATTGAATTCAATGAAACTAGTGATTTTGAGCAACAAGATACTCCAGGGGAGTGTGGCAGACTTTACCCAGGGATTGTCTCTGCTTCAGGACAGAGAGAGTGTCTAGCTAGACAGCACATACAGTCTCCATCTCAACTGGCAATTCCAGGCACGGCTGTAATACATATTAATAACAATTTTGTTGAAAGGTCTTATTGTAGTCCTTGATTTGCTTTGGCCCAGCCACATGAAAGGACATCCAAGTAAGAACAAAGAGTACAGACGACAGGGACAGAATCAGCTAGTTAGGAGCATCTGGGGCCAAGAGCTGAGGGCCCCTGTAAACCAGTCTGGCATCTGATCTGCATGGCTCATTTGAAAAAGACTGTTAAAAACTGCAGAGAGAAGAGCTGGAGAAATTTTAAAGAACTGAAAAAAAAATAATACCTGAAACAAGGCAAACAGAAGACTTCTTTTTTTTAGCATCTCAAAAATAAAACTAAGACATGAGAGCACTATACTGCATAAGTACCTTGATTGAAAGAAAATGCAGGACTCTTTAGGAGAGCAAGGCTTAACAGAAACAAATGGCTGTAATTTAACTCATTTAAACCAACAAGTAAAGTTTAAAAATGAGGCACGGATTTTTATGTGAGGGCCTTTTGTTATTGCAACAGGACAGGAAGAAAAGAGATGGATGCCTCTTTGCTGAGGTCTTCAAGTGAAGTCGAAAGTGAGAATTGTTTGTCTTTTGTGACACCTAAAACACTTTCCAGGATTTCAAACATAAAGTTTAAAATGGATTCAAACAAGGGGTCTTTTATGTTTTGTGTTTTAGTGTGTTTCGTGCACTAACCCACAAATCTATGAGTTATTTTACAGTGGAAGCTCTTTCTTGTTTTGCCCACAAAGACCTTTCCAGAAATAAGGGTCCTCCTGACTGAAGTTTCACAGAAATGGAAAGTTTTCATGAAAATGTTAGGCAAATTGACATTTTTTTAATTCAAAACCAAAACCTTCATTGGTATGTTCTCAACAAGCTCTAATGAAATAATCCCATCTCAACATCTTGGATTTTCGGTTGGGAAGCACAGTGAAGCAGATTTTATCATAATTTATGTTTGTGTGTTTTTCTACTACCATAAACTATTATTTCTGTACTAAATGACATCTCGATGTACCACATTGGGTCCCTGAGTTATATTCAACAGCTTGACTTTTCTAACTTGCTTGACATAAGTTTGAAGTTCCAGCTAATCCTCCAGTACATGAGGGTGGAATGTCACCTGAAGTTCTCTTTTTCCTTTTCTTTTCTTTTTGCAGAATTTGAATCAGGAAGAATATGCAATATTTTGATTACTTTTCTGAGATTAAAAAAAAAAACCAACAAACCCTCCTATTCAGAAAGACGGTACAGAAGGAGGATGTTAAGGGGCAGAAAGAGATGAATTTTGTTGGAAGAGGTATTGAGCAATGCCTACAAGAGGACTTTACAGCAGCTGCAATGGCAAGGCTACAGAAGCTATATAGCTGAGAGATGACTCAAACTGCAGTAATACATCAGCTTGTTGTGGTTTCACAGACAGGCCATTTCCCACAGGACCCAACTGATCAGCCCTGCTCTCTAGCTTGTCTGCAGAGACAGAGAAGGATTCCCACCAGCCCCTGACCTCTGCAGTCACACAGGGGACAAGCTCCAGTGATCACTAAGCAAGGACTTCATATGAAAATGTCTAGATAAAAATACACTGGGAACCACGGGGAATAAGCAGCTGAACTGAAGTGTGATGCTGTGAATAAAAAGCCTGATATATGTATGTAGTTACATATGCTTAGGGCAACATTATGTGGGAGCAGGGAGGTTGTTTTGCTTTGAATGATCCTACTATGATTATTATTGTGCTTGGTTTGGCCCTGCGCAGGTAGAAGGTAAGTTGGCACTAAATTGTAAAAAGTTTTCATTTTGAGAGACAAGAAGTCCCTAGCTGGTTTTAATAGTTAGTAAATGTCAGTTTAACTGAAGACAGTTTTTGGGTTATCCTGACTTACTGTGGTGACAAAGAGGGCTTGTATTTTAAGTGCTTTGATTCAAGAGTGTTTGGAGCAGGGCAGCTCCAGATGCACAGTCACAGATCTGGGGATATGAAACAAGAACCAGTCCAGGGAACACCATGCCATTCAAAATAAATGGTCACAGTGGTCTTAAATGTCATTACTGCCAGGTGTTGATAACCTGTATTTTCTGTGAGTGTTACCATAATGACTCTTCCTGCACATCTGTGGTGTTTTTTTGGGAAAAGGTGGTGCTGCAGCATGACCCGACCCTGTGCAAGCATCTTCCAAAACCATGATCCAGCCCTCAGCACTATGGTGGAAGCATCTAAGACTGCATGGCTAAGAAAAGGCCAAAGCATGTTTCTGTGCACACAGTACTAAGACGCGTAACAACGGGTTACAAATTATGAGGGCTATTAAAAAAAAAAAAAAAGCCAAAAGGAAGTTGTAAATCATACCCATTATGCTTAAATTACTCCAAATAATTTTAGCAATTGGAGAAACACCATGAGGATGATGTCAGAAGCATATTATATTTCCGCTCCGGCTGAGGGGAGGCAACACACATATATGGAATATGTGGCTTGACAGATATGAATCTTAGATATAATTCATGTTTGGTGGGCTGTTCAGTGCAGAGCAGCCTTTCTGACAGGTATGTTAGTAGACTTTATCTATAATCAGGAAGATCTCCCCAAGCAACCCTTCCACAGATCTCTCCTTCATTCTGAAAACAATTGAAAGATGAGTCCTGTTGTTTTACTGACCAAAGGAACAGAGTCTGGCTTAAATCTTTTTCTGAGAATATTCAACAAATCTTTGCACTATAATGAACTTAAAAAATCTCTTTCAGGTTTCTCTCAGATGGGATGATGATGATGAAGATTGGAACCAGGTGAAGAATACGAAGCACTTGGCTCCTCCATCAACATTTTATTCTGATTCCTGGCAATGCTCTTGAAAATGCCTTCCCTTGAGTCAGAGCCTGACAAGGTGCTGCACAAGATGGCTTCACAGCTTCCTCATTCCCACATGAATGTTCTTAAATGTCCTAGATACCTGGGACAGTGGAAAATCCAGAAAAGCTGCTTCCAAAGCCATTTCTGCTTTCTGCTGCATTTTCCTGATTTGTTCTGGGTGGGTTTTCTGCTGCACTGGGGAACTATCTGGACTTGGGTGATGTGAGAGGCAGAATTGATGCAGGGATGGGACAGGAGTGTGCATGGCATGTGGCTTGTGTAGGCATCGTGTGTGCGTTGTGTGTAGGCACATGTTGGCACATGTAGGCAAGTGGGTGTGTGAGGTGAATGGGGATGGAAGAGCAGGACCAGCCTTTTTGGTGCAGCTCACTCCCCTAGGCAGGTGCCTCCACCAGAGCGAGCAGAGGGTCTCCCACCACTCTGAGCAATGCACCCACTGTGGGCTGCTGCAAGGGACTGCACTGAAGGCAGGACAACCCTGAAAACAAATCAGTATCCATGTTTTATATCTTAGCCTACTGTACAACCAAAGACCAGGCTAGCTTAACTAAGCAAGGACACCTCTTAAATGCTCTGCACATTTTGCTCAGTTGTATTTTACAATTGCAGCAGCTTCTGGAGCTTCAATCAGTTCAGTGCACAAAATCCAGTATTTCTGTATTTATACAAGTGTAATTGCAGTCTATTCAAATACCTTTAATTTAAGCTTCTCCAGCCCTTTCACTGGACTGAAATATAAAACAGTAACATGACTGACTGTAAAATCATTTTAGCAATGGGAGTTTATAATTTCTAAGAGGTACATATCTCTTAATTTGTCTGCACCCTCAGCAAGTTTGCTGTGTGGTGCAGTTGACACGCTGGAGGGAAGGGATGTGCCATCCAGAGGGACTTGGACAGGCTGGAGGGGTGAGCACATGCAAACCTCATGAGGTTCAGCAAGGCCAAGTGCAAGGGTTGAACAATCCCAAGCACGAATACAGGCTGGGCAATGAATGGATTGAGAGCAGCCCTGCAGAGAAGAACTTGGGGGTATTAGTGGATGGAAAACTGACTATGATCCAGCAATGTGCACTTGCAGCCCAGAAAGTCAACTGTGTCCTGGGCTGCATCAAGAGAAGAGAAGTGTGACCAGCAGATCGAGAGAGGGGATTCTCCCCCTCTATTCTGCTCTCATGAGACCCCACCTGGGGTGCTATGTCCAGCTCTGGGCCCCTCAACATATAAAGGACATGGACCTGTTGGAGAAGATCCAGAGGAGGGCCATGAAGATGGTCAGGGGGCTGGAGCACCTCCCTTATGAGGACAGGCTGAGAGAGTTGGGGTTGTTCAGCCTGGAGAAGAGAAGGCTCCAGGGAGACCTCATAGCAGCCTTCCAGTACTTACAGGGGGCTACAGGAGAGATGGGGAGGGACTCTTTATCAGGGACTGTAATGACAGGATGAGGGGTAATGGTTTTAAACTGAAAGAGGGTAGATTTAGATTAGATATAAGGAAGAAATTCTTCACTGTGAGGTTGGTGAGACACTGGAACAGTTTGCCCAGAGCAGCTGTGGCTGCCCCCTCCCTGGCAGTGTTCAAGGCCAGGTTGGACGGGGCTTTAAGCAACCTGCTCCAATGGAAGGTGTCCCTGCCCATGTCAGGTGGTTTGGAACCAGATGATCTTTAAGGTGCCTTCCAACCCAAACCACTCTATGAGTCTATGTTTGTGCCAGGGCTATGTATATCACTAATTACATCAGCATTAATATGCAGTCACAAGCAAATAAGGTGGTAGGTGTTCTAGGTCCTCATCAACATCCACAACCACAGAAAAAGTTGTGAAAGGTGTCAGCAGCATCCTGATTGATTTAAGATTCTCACAGAAACTGAATTTCCTATGCACTTTAGTTTCTCCTTCTTTCTCAGGTATTTCACTGGTGGCTTGTGATACTAAAGCAGGCATGCCAGCATTAGAATGATTTAGATCTTTGATTTTCATAGCACCTGATTATATATAAATCATGCCATATAAGTAAAACTGAGAAAAAGCATGAGGAAAAGCATATCCTGATATAACAGAATTACAGCAGGAAATATTATGACATGGAAGGAAATAAGACATGGGGGCTTGTTTTATTGTATCAGTGAGATGTGGGCTTTTATCAGGTTTGGACTCTGAATGTTTAACCTGCCCAAGGCAAAGGGCATTTGTAAATATATAGGCAGTCATTAGCCATGAGGTGGAGGAATATTTTACTTGTACAGCACCAACATAAACATCAGGATGACAGATCTATTTAATATCACGCTCAAAGGGAGAACTAGTTTCCTCTGCTTTGACTTATTTCAGATGGGCTGATTTCAGCCCTCAGTTTATATAGTCACAACTCTGCTGAAGCACACATGAATGCATAAGCATACCTTGAGGACAGACCACAGATCATCATCACATCATAAAAATGACCTGGTGATATCACCTGGTCTGCAGAGCCATTTGGGGCAGCCAAAAGCAGACACAGATTCCTCTTTCTCACAGCCTTTAAGAGAGGACCACTACTCTAATGAGAGAGTCCATGCAATAAGATATTTCTTTCCATTCTTATTACCACTTTCTTTTATTTTCCTGCATCACAGGTTTGTGGCTTCTCTCTAGTGGTCTGGTTATGTATAATCCAACATTTTCTTGCTACTGCAACTTTGGCTCTGGACACAACAGATCTAGCGCAAAGCCTGGGCTGGCCCGAGATCCTTCACAGTTCCAGGCAGCTTCCATGGAGGTTATCACTCAGCTACAGTCCCAGGAAGGCAGCACACTGCTTGTTCAGCAACACTTGCATGTAAGTCCGTGTTACTGATAAGCCAAAAATCAGCCTTGCTGATTTGTTTTACTTTGGGATGGGGGGTGGAATCCACGTGGTTGGCAGATAACCAAGCCACATTGCAGCTCTGGAAATGCTTTCCTCTAATTTGTCCATCCCAGGCAGGTGCCAAGTTTGTTCACAGAATGAACCCAGTCCTCCTGCCTCTTTTGGTTATATCACCTGTGGCTACAAAGGTTCTCACATCTCCACACTGGGTGTCCATCAAATCCCCTCTCCAGAGGGGGCACAAATCTGGCTGGAGGTACACATCTTGCTGGAGCCCACACATGTGGCCAGTGGCACTTTTTTACAGCTGTGTTTTTAGCCAACAGAGTTTAACACTCAGTTAACACTCATATCTTTTGTAAATATATAAATACATATGTATATCTCAGTGGCTTAGCTGTTGGAGCTATATTACAGGGTGGGATCTCATTTGATGATAACTAGTCATACCAAAATAACCACAAAGGTTCCTTCTATCAGGTTATCCTGAGGCAGTACAGGATGGAACATTGTTTTGCCAGTTATAAGGCCTAGCATAAAGGACACAGCCAGCATAAAGATGAACCAATAACCAAATTGTATTTGATGCAAAAGGACGAGTACATGGATGAGCACTAGGGGTACAAACAAGTCAGATTATACATAATTGACATCAATTTCAGTGACCCCAACAACAACACCACATGACCAACAATGGGTGGAATAAATGGTGAAATGCAGTCTCCCATAGAAGGGAGAGGAGACAACAGAGTCAAATACATAAGACCAAGGAAGCCATATACTGAATCTCTACACAGCCCATGTTTACAAAGGCCAGACCTGACTGGAGCCCAGTTCCAGGAAGGCAGGAGGCCCTTCCCCAGCAGGGAACTCTGCACAGTGCATCCACCTCACAGACAGACACTGCCCCTTCCTGCAAGTGGTCCCAGCTTTTATCCCCAAGTGTGACACCTGACCTTGGGTTACTTAATGGGGGACACCTGGGGCTCCTTTATCTAATGGCTCTCCCTGCAAGGCCAGACCCACCCTGGAAGGAAGCTTAAAGGGAAACTCACCCCTACTTTGTGAGGGGCTGTGGGAATCACCCATATGTCAACCTTAATTTGGGGCTTGGGGTTGAAACCCCAGTATTTCAAACATATGAAACGGAAACTATGGATTAGGCTGCCTGCTAGAGACATTGCCTGGTAAAATGCAATGCTCCTCTCTTTTCATCTGTAACCCAGGAAAGAAATGGCCTGCAAGAGTGAAGGCTTTGGATGGGTCACCATGAGCTGTGTAAGCAGCACATGTGCAGTGCACAGGGTAGGGCTTTAAATCATGGTGTCAAGGTATTTTTTCTAGCATGGCCTGGAGATGTCAAAGATGAGGTCTCAGCAGAGGTTCTAGAAATGCTCATACAGCTTCAGCAGTTGGGGTTTAAGTGTGCTGTGCCGAGGGCTCTGCGGTGCTAAGGTGGTTAGTGGAAGAATGAAGCTCCCAGATGATCCTGTCATGGGAAAGCAAGTGTTTCCCTCTGAGTTTAGGGCTTGGGTAAGGATTTTACAGGAGAACTGAGGCAGAAAAACCTTTCCAAAAAATTGGACTGGGGATGCCTGCGGTTCCTATGATTTGCAGATGAAAAAACCTGCCCTGGATAGGTAACCTTCTGGGAAAAACAAACTGAAGAACGAAGTGTACTCACTCATTTAGCAGGACTTCTGAATGAATGACCCTGATGTATCTGATGGAGGCCACCTCATTTCTCCCAGGCTCTCCTGTTGTAACTCTGTGCATTTCAACTCAAACATATGTTTGTTTTAAGGAGTACCTATAAAAGTAAAGGATCCTATGTTTCTTTCCAGTCTTCATAGAATCATGGATTGGAAGGGGCCTTAAAGATCATGTAGTTCCAACCTGCTTTCCATGGGCAGGGACACCTTCCACTAGATCAGGAAGGTAAACCTATTTTCTGTAGACAGAAACAGTTGCAAACACAGTACAAATGTAAAAAGATCAGTTTGAAATGCCTTTAAAGGAAAGCTTTAACGGTCTCAAAAGAACAGCTAAGGTTACTCTTCATACCCTGCCTTTTAGTATCTGAAGTTAATTTACACTGTGCAATTTTTAGGGGATAAATACTGGGCTGCGTAAGATACAGCACACAGTATTGGTCTGATATGCGTCGGATATAGACCAAATAGTGGTTATAACCAGCCACAGACAGGAAGAAGACTGAGAGAAAGGAGAGCTGATCACAAGAGAAATTAGTAATGGGCAAAATTCTTGAAATCTTTCTGTTGCTAACAGTGCAGTAACTGCTGCTGATAATACAGCAACATTAGCCATAGTTAACCAGGCAGATCAGTCTGTCATGGCTGCAACTTAAATAATATTGGTTCCAAGGTTGGCCAGGAGCTAATATGATACATTTTGGCAGGATAAAAGTTTTTGGTGTTGTCCACAGGTTTGAACTTCCTTTTCAACTGAACAATAAAGCAGTGGAGATGTCGTTGAATGCAGCTTATTTTTCTCTATGCTTTCAGCTAAAACCCATAAGTTTCCCATAGTATTATTATTACACAAATGAAAGGGGAGTAACCCGTCATGGGTTTTATTATTTTCAAGATGGTGATAAAACTACAAAAAGCATATCTGAAAATGCAAAAAGTTAACAATTCAAATTATTTAAACTTTGACAATGTGCCATCCATAGCTTCTGATAATGCAGATGTTATTTTTAGAAGATGCTTCTCTAGTTGCAGATTAGCAGAAAAGAAAATAATTTTTTCTAACTGTTCCAACCTCTCATATAATATTATATAGCAAAGTATTTTGATTTTAAAAGCAGTTTAACAACATTTACAAAGACCTTTCTTAGTTCCCAAGAGTTTTAGAACTGCAGGAGACATTTAATTTTTGCTAACTTTAGACACATTGACATATCAAGGTGTATCTCCAGATATCAGTTATCTCGATACAGTTGCATTAAAATAATTTTTGAAATATTTTCTAGCTCTTTAAACAAATAAAGAAATTCTTTATCTCTTTGAATGTTAAAGATTTGCAGTTGCACTTTTAAATTCTTCAGAATGTGCCACAAGATTTTTTTAAATGATAATCTTAAAATTAAATGATCTTATGATGCATGTGCTGAAGTTAATTATGTCATGCATTCATTGAGACATAAGTCACAAGATAGAATTGGTAACTCCTCAGTCATAAGTATAGCTTTTATCTAAAACACTTCTTAGAGAAGAAAAAAACCCACTTTTGCACATATCCAAATACTTGACTTCACATTTGAATTTCAGTCCACAGTCTGACTAAGATGCTTTCTCTGACTAAAACAGTGACTTTCAGGACCTGTAAGTTCTTCTGAGTGTCTTAAATCCAACAGAAAACTGGACATGGCATATTTGCATAAAGCTTACTGTATACTGAGAGGCTCAGCACAGCTCCTTGAATGTGTTTCAGGAGTCTTGCATTAGGAAATAGGAGGAAATAGGCTGAATCCTGCTCCTCTCATGATCTTAAACCTCTCAGAACTCATAATGCCATTCCTACTTCAGATGCAAAGCCACACTGATTATTTTTCTTGTGTGAACCTGTTAAAAACTGTATTAGCATAATGCTTCAAACTACAGTAATTTCAGTTTTTTTTCTGGGAAGAATTGCATTAACTGATTTCAAGACACAGAGGATAAGTTGCAATGTCTCAGAAGAGGTTGTTGTCAATTATGACAAAGTAAATGATGCCCTGAAGCTCATGGCAACTTAATTGGATATTGGAGGGTATTTGAAATGAATGCTTGAGAGAGACATCCATGACTGAAGGGAAAATATAATTTCCATAAAGTATCCCCTACTGGGCATGGTTTTCTCACAAGAGGTGACCACTTCTGCCATGAAAGACCTGCACTCATCCACCCTCCCATGAGCCCTGCTCCAAATGGAGCCCAAGATGTGTTGCCCCACTGTGGCCCTGTTTCCCTTGTCTGTCTCCTTCAGAGCTGATCCAACCCCCAAAACCTCCTGCAAAACCTAACCCCTGCTTTCTGCTCACTTTCACAGTAGTTTGTCATCAGCAAGGGTTAAAGGAGGAGCAGGGTTGCAGCAGGGGTTGGGTGAAAGTCTCTGGCAGGATGTGGGTGGCCAAAGCCACCAGACGCTGATGTGGGACCTGGAAGTGACTGGCAGGAGCGTTGGCTCGCTTCCTATGCTGTGCTGCTCCCTGAGATGCAATAATTCAACGGATTGCCGCTGTCGGAGCAGATCCTAAAATAAATAGAGAAGGGAGGCATTTTTAGGGTACTTATATAGTGTAGGGTGGCACTTGGTATGCAGCCGGGTTCTCCACTGCGTGCAGTTAGTTTCCACCCTGTGAGAGCAGATTTTCTCATAAGGGGAGGAGGGACAGCAAAAGATATCAGTAAATTGCTATTTCTAAACAAAGCTTGGCAGGGAATTCAGGATAAGGTACAGTGCTGCACTTAATCTTTTTTCCAAAAGAATGGATTTGAAGTTAATGACCCCTGAAGCATATTTATTGGCTCCGTAAGAACAACCAAAACATCCTTTTTTTTTTTTTTTTTTCCTTTCTCTGAACACAATAGTTTTTCTACCCAACACTGATTATACTTGTTTCCAGCTGAGGTTGTGATCGTTCCTATTAAAACTCTTCGGGTTCATTGCAGCTCAGGAAAGATGGGCAATGTTCACAAGAAAAACTACTTGCCAAAGGACAAAGTCATCTCAGCAACAGTGTTGTTGCAAAACCAAGTCATAATAAGTGTATATGTCTATTTATATGAATGTATCTGTCTAATGAAGAGATATCTGTAACTGCTAACAGCATTGGAGAATAACAGCAGGTATACAGCTGCACTTTGTAAACATTTCCCCTGACAAAACCAGTATCATTTTAGGGCAAAAATAAAGCAGTTTGGGAAAATATATGTTCTACACCAGCACTTGGATCAGTTCTTCCATCAGTGATACATCATTCCCCCATGTGCCTTCTGTTCTGGCTCATTCAACAAGGTCACCCAGATAAGATGGTACACCCATATTATATCTTCTGTAACATCAAACAGCCTTGGAAAGACAAAAAAATTTGCCTTTTTACAACCTCCCCCATGGCCTTTTCCCAGCTCTGGCAGCCCACATGGAGTCCCTTGCAGAGGACCAGTCCCTTATCTTGTGTGTGCCGTTGGCTTTGTATACAGGGGAAAGCCAGATTCCCATTGCTCCCCAACAGAATGCATTGCTCTCGTGCAAGTATTGGGTTCATAGCTCTTCAGACAAAGACAGGGCTTCCTATAAACCTTTAAAATCATGATCTGAAACATAATGCTGGCAGCAAAAGCCAGGATGTGGGAAGCAGGACCATGGGACACAGGCACCCAGCTCTTCTGTTTAACCAGTAGGTCACTTCCTATTAACAGTAGGGTTACCTCCTACGGGCAAAGCCATAAATCATGCTGCCCAGCAGACGTTGAGAACACGTTGAGAAAGCCACCTCTGAATTTAGAAATTGTGTCTCGAGCTATGCCACCTATTGCTCCATGCCATATTCATTGTTTGAATCTGTGGAATTCATGTTTTTTTAGCCCAGCTTATAAAAATAATGTCCTGGATGATCAAAGCTCTACTTAGATCTGCAAACCTCTTACTTTGTCTTGAGGCACTAGCCTCAAACACCTCAAGGACATCTGTTAATGAGTGTGAAATGAGTCTGTCCTTCTCTGTGCTGAGCAGAGCTAGATGGATGAGAACAAGCAACCCTCAAGCCAGTTTGTGCAGTAGCACGCTGGACAGTTTTTCATTTGCCTTAACCACAGCAAGGGCTCTCAGGTGTTGCAAGACATATTGTCTCTAAGCTGGCCTATCCAAAAGAGAACGATTTGTCTCAGGAGTTCGTCAGCTGTCTTCAGTTTAGGCCTGACTGAAAACTCCAGTTATTGTGATAGGAAATCGCTGTCTGTCCAAGAAATCTTGCATTAGAACCAGACTCACCTCAGACTATTCTCTTTTCCCAAGAAAGACCTTGGCAGTATTCAGGCACAGATTTCTGCTAATCTTCATCTTGGCCTGATAGAGAAAGCTTGGACTTTGGCAAACCTTTAACAAGGTCCAACGTACATATGCATGTATGTATGGATGGTCTGTCATACCTACTCCTACTGCTGTCCTGGTAGCCTGTCACATGGTGATGGGAAAGGGTATTTCTGGGAAGCATCCTGACATTGTCTACCAGGGATATCTAGGATTTTTAGATACCTTAATCTGAGCTCTCTTTTGCATGTAGGTCTTTGCTGCTAAGCCTGATGCACACTGTGAGTGTGCATGGACTAGGTGTGAGGAAGCACACCAGGTTTTTCTGGCTTGACCAGCTCAACTCGTATATAGGCTTGCCAAAAACTACTGGGCTTTGCTGCAACATGTCACCACCCCAGTATCTCCTTGTGATGGCCTGAAGAGTACATGGTACTCATGAAGAACTGAACTGGAGACTTGTCACAGATGTGAGGGTTGCTCTACAGAAATGACCGGGTGAAGGAAAGAACCTAAAGTATGTGAGATTCCTATGCTATTTAATGCTATAAGTAATAAGCAGACTTCTGGTGTAGCTGTGTAGGGCAAGAGCAAAGGAGTGGAGAGTTGCATGACTGGTAAATTCCCAAATTTGCAACATGAAAGAGTTTGAGAACCTGAATTAGGAAATAAAACTGAAGCTCAGAAGAAAACAAAAATTCTGAGTCTATAATTCGGGTTTTTTTGGTGCACAGGCTAAAAGAAAAGTGCCACCTGGGATCTTAAAGACTCAGGAAATATCCTGAGCATTCACAGGGAACAAATGCATGGTCTTATGGAAGAATGCCCATGCACAAGCATGTGGCCATCAGTGTGGCAGCAAATTAGTAGGGCACATATGTCACATAAAGAAGTGAATATCAGGCAGCTTTCATGATTCCCAGAGTTCCCAAACAGATTACAGGCAAGACATTAAATGGAAAAGATCTAAGTAAACATCTAGGTCAAAGGTCAAAGTCAAAATAAAAATCAAACACCACATCATTTTCATGAAGAGACAGATATTGCAGTACACATCAGAGAAACAGCTGGAGATTCAGTCAGTACTCAGTCAACAGGTCTAATGGGTTTCTACTTCTTTGCTCCCTGTGTCTAACTTTTGCTCAACCTCAGTGAGTTGTTTTTTAGACACAAGGATGTGCAGCATTTAGGCACAGCTATTTGTAGTGTATTATCAGACCTCTGTAACTAAGATTTACATAACTTGCTGACTTTGCCCCCAGATGTTAGGGGTGCTACAGATGGGAGAGTTTTACCGGGAAACAAAACTTGGAGTTAAGGCCAGGCTAAACACATGACTTGGATATGCACAGTGTTCCTTAAAATCAATTTACTCTTTCATGGATTAAATATGATGGGTTTGACCAGTCTGTGTGGCAATCCATTAATTTAATCCTACTCATTTTGGTGTGAGCCTATCTGTGTGTGTGCATTTACACTCCACTGAGTAGCGGCTTCAACTCGTGCTCGACCTTGGTTGATCAAGTCACATCGATCCATATACAGATACCAAGACTGGCTGCTGGAATTCAACATGTTAATGTTTGAGCAGTTAGGTGGTGTTAAGAAACAGATAAAAGGCCAACAGATAAAAGGCCCAATAGATAAGCTTCCTCTAATGACATATTTAATGCTTAGAGGGGAAATTAACATAAAATTGGAGATACCTGAATCTGATGAATAAATCACATACATACATATATATATATACACACATATACATACATGTCCTATATTATTGGGGGTTGATATATATGTATATGTCTATATGTGTGTATGTGTGTGAGTAATGTATGGGGGAGTGTCTATATATTTGTTCTGATGATGCTGTTAGGTAGAGGCTGGTGAGCAAGCACAGCTTCTGCAGCACCCCACCCCATGGGATTGGGAGGGGTTGGCGGAGTATCCTGCTAAGGAAGCTGGACCGCTCTGGCGTGACTCCAACCTGCAGCTGGGCAGCTGCAAGCACAAGTGGGTCAAGCCCTGTCTGTTTGTTTCAGCCTCTGAGGCATGCCCTGAGCTGCAGCATCTGAAAGGCCTAGTGATCTCTGTTTCTAAAAAGCTCATGGGGCAAACCCCAGATGTCTCCGTTGGAGTTAGGCCCCCCAGGTGTCCTCTCCAGCTGACAGAGAGCAATGAGCACTCCAATGGCACAGTTTCTGACCTATCTTAGGGTGAGATGACTCGCTTTCTAAAAGCATGTGGTTCTCACCACTGAATAAACGGGAAGTGAGAGTGACTAGCTCAAGTGGTGACTACTTATATTTACTTTGGATTTGTCTACATTTAATCAGATGACAGAGAAGTCTGTGGTGTTCCCTAAACAACCACCAGCTTTCTGCAGAGCTGTGTCCCGAGAGTACAGCCGGACCAGAGCATTATCATCGGGGGGTGCACAACAGGTAAAAAACAGCCTGACCATTTCATCTCTGCATCCACAGAATTACATAATTTTAACCAGAAATGAAACTGGTTTCATTTCATAAAATGTTTAATTTTATTCTTCATTTATATACATAATCCACTGGTAGACAGGCTCTTCTAATCCTCTTGTCAGTGAGAGCTTTGTGGGGTTTATGTTCTCTAAGATGATATATCCTAGCAACACCAGAATTAAACTGCAGTGAAACAGGGATGTCCAAGATATTGGAGATTTGCTGTCATCTGATTAATACAGCCGCTCTCAGTGAAGTTTCAAACAGCTCAGAGGACCAAAGATGTATCCTAACAGTGGCATGATCAAATGAGGTGTAGACCATTTCTTACGGTCATGTTTTCACATCCCTAAAATCTCCCTTGATGTTATGCTAATTGGTAGAGACACTGCAACATGCTAAAACAGGTAGCTCTCAAAGTTGGAGGGAGGGCATGTGAGTAGCTGACAGTGAGAGATGGCACCACTTCTACTTCTCTGAAGGTAAAAAGACATGCTCCGCTTTCCCATGCTGATTGCTGGGTACCTCTTGGCATGTGAGCTCACAGAGGAAGATTTTATTTTAATAACAGCACTTTTCTCCATTTTTTGTTTTTCTTGATCTATTTTTATTGAAGCAGAATTATCTACAGAAGGAAAACCAAATGGAGTCCTGCTACAAAAAATGTATCTGATATGATGCAGCAGCTGGGGCAGCACTTTGATCTACAATATCCCTGGATTAGATTCTGCATATGTTCCTGTGTGATACTGAAAGATATCAGTAAAGAATAAGGTCCATAAAATTTTCCCTATTTTTAACCAACCAATCAACCAACCAACCAACCACAACAACAACAAAACCTAGGAGAGAAAGATTCTTCCCACTGACATTGAAGACTCCCTGTTGGGCTGCAGCTCAGATGGACGATGCGTTTCACAATGCCTCCTAGCACTAGTCCCTGTTTCACCCTTCTGTCCTGAACTTCTGGGAGGAAAAACTTTCATCCTATCACAAATGATTTAAATCTCCTTCATCTCACTCATTTTGCAAACGGACCATGTAACTCAACTATCTCCTTTAATGCAATCCCAGTTTTAAAGAAGGGCAGGCAGGCTGTCACTTCCCGGTGTGACATTCACTCCTGTTCACGGCTAACCCCCAGGCATCTGTCTGAAAACATGTGTCACAGTTCCGGTCTCCCGGTGCTTCCTTTCTTTTTGCTGTTACCAACCCTCCCTCATCCCCAGGGCAGTGTAGGCGGGAGCTTGCCCTCCCTTACCCAAGTGATTTTGGTGCTCCCCAGTTTGCCCTCCTGCTCCGCCATCCTCCCACTAATAGCTCAGCTGGTCTTTTGCCCACTTCCTCTTTCCTTCCCTGCTCACTGGCATTATTTTTTCATTCACTTGCAGTCTGTAAAAATGATGCCAACATCATCTGGAGCTGTGGCTAGAGCTGAGTTAAAGTAGAATTACCCATCTTCTGAGAGTCAATAATTCCACCACTGATGAGCTGCTTTAAAGCTAGTAGTTAGGGTCAGGAGATATCATGTCACATGGCATTTGTTCCCTGCTCCTTTCTAGCTGTCCAGTTCACCCCTAAATCAATGGGCTGTGCCCAAAGTTGCCGATGTGACACTATGTAATTCTGGAATTGGTTGACTTCTTCAGCATTTTGAGATGGCTGCACCGGGGCAGAGACTTGTCCTGTACTTGAACAAAGGGGTTAGCTTTGCTTTGAAATAAAAGAAAATGTTTCATCTGAAAAATGACAAAAAACTCCAAACCATTCAAGAATGGTTACTTGTTTATTAGACAGTATTCCCAGAGGTCTGTAAGACAGGCAGGCTGAGTTCACACAACATTATCCCTATATAAATGCTCCAGTCCCTGCCTGATACCTTCTAATGGGGAGTCTCAAGCTGAAATAAATTAATGTTTAAAAAAGGCCATATGAGAAGTTCTCCAGTCAGTATAACTCTTCTTCAGCATATGATTAACTCCCAAATTTCAGAATAATAGGGATCTATGCATACATTAATAAAGTCAGTTTTCTTGATAACATTAGCAGACCAGACTTAGAGTGCATATACAGAGCATACAATAGCATCCTAGTCAACAGCGTATAAAAACAATTGATGTAATCACTCTGTTAATTACTTGTTCTTTATCAGAAAATTCTTATTAAATTTAGCTTGCTAATTAACCACTATCATCACAATATTTGGCATTTTGCCACTACTTGGAATGTTTTGATTCTGAGAAAATCATAGTTTTTATTTAAAAAAGATAGTTTTAAAAGGATTGAACCATTATGCAAGAAGACATGAAAATGCAAATTAAATAGGCCCTTAAAGGCTCAGAAACCAGAAGGCAAATTGAAAGAAGCTACAATTTATTAAAACCAAAAATAAAACCAAAAACCAAACACAGAAAAACTTTTCATGGTTTTCAAGCTGGTTTCCTTCTACTCAAGTATCTAATACATGTGGTTTAAAATCCTGAGCCTGACAATGTTGTTAAACTCAAAAAAATCCTCAGCAGTAAAAACCTTCTGATGTACTTCTTCATCGAGCCCCTGCCTGCTCCATGCTGGGCAACATAATTTTTCCAGAAGTGTCCCAGGTCCCTGTGACAGCGTTATGCTTTTCTCAATTTCTCCCTTCACTTCCATCTCTTTCCCAGCAATGTGAGATGCTGAGTGCTCCCACTGCTCCTAACTCCTTCCTATTTGCTTTGCACTTCCTTTTTTGTTTCTACTGTTGTTTGCTTGGAATTCTCCCTAGGATGTAGCTACAAAGAAAACAACTGGTTGCAGAATTATGCTAAGGCAGCCCAAAAGGGGAAGGGACGTCACCAGCCCAGAGATCCTGTGGAGCTGCTGCAGCATTGCAAGCAATCC
This sequence comes from Athene cunicularia, assembly GCF_003259725.1. Lineage (NCBI taxonomy): Eukaryota > Metazoa > Chordata > Aves > Strigiformes > Strigidae > Athene > Athene cunicularia. Next base: position 29,860,437 of record NW_020799091.1, on the reverse strand, counting down.
CCAGTGCTCTTACCAGCTTCTCCTTTCCTGTCACAGCAGCTGCCACCTCCTTTTCTTCAGCTCTTTGCACTATTACTTGCCCCGCTGGGTCTCAGGGACAAAGCAGGCAGCTCCCTCATGGCCCCATCATGCTGCTGCAGAGGTTGCCATGTCAGGAAGGAGGGCTAGGTCATTGGAGACCCCTCTGGGAAGCAGTACTGGGGCTGCCATCCTTCTCATACTGCCATTTCTGCACCCACACCTGTTATAGTCTGCTCCTGCACAGCCATGGTTGCCTTCCTGCTGCCCAGCCCCTCACCCCTACAACAGCCAGAGCCATCTCTCCTCTCCTTGGCTCCCAAGCTTTCATGTCCTAGTCTTGTTCGATGGCAGTACTAAAATCAAATGCTCAGACAGACAGAAGGTCAGATGTAGGTAACTAATGCAACACACATGTAAATATTTCTTAGCTTTCTAGAGGAGTGGCTTTGGCTATATCAAGGTCCCTTCTGTAACCAGTTAAACTGCACTGGCAAAAAAAATTGTTCAGAGAGGTGGGAAGAGGTGCTGGCCCTGCGTGACAAGCTCTCTCACCCTCAGTGCTGCAGAATTTTAATTTGATAGACGCTATGAATCTAATTGCTATGGCACTGCACTGGCTTCTTAAAGCCTTTGTTGCAAGTTTTACAGCAGTTTTCCCGCCAGCATATGCTTATCACCAAAATACTGCTTTCCTCTGATTTTCTGCTTTTCAAAGGAGGGCAAGAATATCCTGCTGTGAGTGGGAGCAGGCATGAAAAGCCCCAAATTACTTCCTGAAATGAGGTTTGAGGACAAAATCAGATCTGACTACTCCTTATGGTGGAGCTGGCTTCTTAGCACAAGATTTCCACCACTAAGCATAAGCCAAATATGCTTTGTAAGGCCAAGGTGAAAGGTAGTCTTAAGGCAATACTGCTTAAAAGCACATCCCCACTGCTCCAGACAAAGTCCAGTTCAATTAAATTGCATTAACCAGCAGTCAGCAGTAAGAGAGGTTGGAAATGCACGTTCATCTTCTATTAGGATAGAAGTCCACTGCTATTTCCATTTCAGCACTTGAAAAACATCTGAATTGCTCCCTAGTATAGGGACACTGGAGGTCTAAAAAAAGACATTTGATAAATGCTTCCATGCTCATTGACCATAATGGCAAAAAGCGTTTTATTTTCTCTACAGAACTCTACCTGAGATGAACTGTTGTACTCTGCTCCTGTGCCCTCAGGTTAGTCCCTCACTCTGCTCGGGAGTGCTGGCTCTGAGCAATCCTACCTGTTTCATCCAGACATGGAAGATATTCTATAATATATTTGGGTAAGACTCTAGCTCAGCTGTATTGCATTAAGTTTGCTTTCCAGTGTCCTTTCCTGAAAGGCAGGTTGTTGTTTAGCTGTTGATCACTGCACCAGGAGGAGCCTCACTTCAGTGGTGGGAAATTTTCTGCCTGGCTGTTGAGCAGAGTACTTTGAAATCTCTGGAAGTTAAAGGCACCAACCAACTACAGTGTTATTTTCTAACTAAAATGCATGAAAGGAACTAAAATATCATCCCTCTCTGCACTGCAGATCTATTTAATATTCCTCCCTTATCTGAAAGCAGAACTTAACTGGAGCTTTATATGCAAAATACAGTAAATAGCAGAGTCTTCAGTGCAAGCAGAAGAAAGAAACAAAGAAATACCAAAAACAAGAGGGAAAACTTTTATGGTAGACACCCAAGATCAGGGGTCACCACAGAAAATTTTGGATGCGATCTTTCTATGCATTGTTTTCTTTCTGTGACTAGGGTTTGCAGTACCATATGAATAAATAAATTTAAATTAATTTGAATGTCTGGTTCATCCAGATATAATAGAGTTTCATATAATGGCTTGTGATACTTATCCTAATAGAAAGTCTCAATAGATGGGAGTTTTGGATGCACACCTAACACTCAAAAGAGTATCGCATGTGATTTTGCTTGCATTGACTCATGCTCTAGTCAAGTATGCACATATATGGGGAAAGATATCAGGTCATGATAATGTGCATCATGCACCCTGCCACACAGCCGGAATGACTGTTGTGTGTAAAAATAGCAGGAAAACATGAATCTGCTTGTGAGCAAGTGAAGCAGGAGCTGTGTGCGAGGGGGGCAGGGAAGTGGCCGTGCTGGCGTGCCACGTAGGGACTGCTCTGGGGACCCCTGAGCGGCACTGGAGGAGGGCCTTCAAATCACCGATGGGTTCCTGGAGGCAACTCTGCAATCACCAGCTGTTGAATACCTCTGACGTATCGAAGCAAACTCCTCTGCATGAAATGCAGATGAGCTCTGTGTCAGTCTTAGAAAAAGATGATGAGGTGTTCTGGTAGGTGCATTAGCAGGGAGCACCAAAGACCCTCCCTTAAATGGCAATCCTGGCCTCCTCTCCTGTCCTGAGCTGGAAAGAGCAAAGTTGTTACTCCTGAGCCCTAGGCAGTGTGTGTGCTGGGTAGGGGGAGGAAGAATTATGTTTATTCTTGCAGCAGGTTGCCAAAGGGTCATTTTCCCTCTCTGTGCATCACCAACACTCAGACTTTGCCCTTGAAATCTAGCAGCCCTTCCTGGTGAGCCCCTGCCTGTCAACTGTATGGTGAGCCGCTATGAGGGTGGGCATCTTCTGTCCCTATTGCCCCATCTCTCCCTGGTTTCTGCCAGGCACCTGTGAAGGGGAAGATGGGCTCCAGTTGGGCTAACAGGCTGAACCATGGCAGGTCTGCAGGCTACACCATGTAGAACCACCACCCCATGGTTCAGATGCAGCCTTGATATACTGGAGCTATTTTTGAGATGTAATGTCCTTCCCTGAAATGGAGGAGTCATAGTAGTGCAGCTACAGACATTTTCAATGCTTTTGCTCTGGTTGATTAAGTAGCCCCTTTTACTCTCAACCCTTTTGGTGGAGGACGTACACCATGACTGCTGTGCGATGACACCTGTAGAGCTGATCCTTTCTGACAAATGAGCAGTGCCACAATCACGGTGGCCTGTTTCCAAGAAAATTGCCTGGAAGCTTTCCAGTATCTCCTAATCCTGCCCTCCATCCCAGCAGCCAGCACAGTCTTAATATGATCAGAGCAGCAGGTTCTTCAACTATGGGTCAGAGAGAAAATGCTTGGAGTGCTTGTGTTCTTGTCCAGGAAAGCCCATGACTGCTAATGAGTCCATCCTTCTTTATTTGGGGGGAAAAAAAAAAAAAAAAAAAAAGAGAGAGAGAAAGACAACTTTTTTTTTTTTTTCCTGTTAGTTTCATAAGATTGCTCCCATACTCCCAGGAAGCACCTTTTTTCTGGCATAAGAAGGTAGGCAGGAATGTTCTTTAGATGGAATAAGTCAGGAGGATGTTGGGGTTGGACTAAATGACCTATAAAGATCCCTTCTGACACAAAACACTCAGTGATTCAGTCAGGATTTCCCTAAGCAGACCATTCTTGTTCATCCTGGGCTAGATAAAGATTTGCTTTGAAATGAGTTGGAAAGCTATGGAAAAATCCCACTTTCTACAGGGAAAACTGTCATTGGCTTCAGATGGAATTTTGCTTAAATGCAGGCACCAGGATATGGTCCAAAGAAGATGAAAACTGCGGGCAAATGAATTGCGTAGCAGCCGTGAGACCCAGAGAGACTTTCTCCTACCCTGTGACAGACACAGTAGGTGCCCAGCAAGACTTGAAGACCCACAGTTTGCTGACCTATGTGACAGATCATGCTAAAACGCCTGCTGCGATTATTGTACTTCTAAAGGGAGAAGCAGCTTGGAAGGAAATGTAGCGCCGATGGAGGATAAAGGCAGAGGGAGTGAAAAAGTGCCCGGATTTCAGTGCCTACTCGGAGGGCAAACCTGGCCCCTGTGATGCTCAACATGCCAGCTCTGAGCTGCATGAGCTCAGGACAGCTGTGTAGAGCTGTTTGTTGTGGCAAAGGACTGGTGGGGCGTCTAGCCTCTGGCATCACCCCACTGAAGTCAGTACCCTTCCAGTACAGGATGGGGCATTGCTGAAGGGCTGGCTCTGAAAGGTCTCTGGGAAGTGCCACACCCCTCCACCCCTTGCCATAGAGCATCTGTGGTGTCCAAGTACATACAAGCCCCACACCACTGGCTCAGTGAAGACCACAGCTCTTCCCATTGATTCACAGTCATTTCTGTAAAAGGCACCTTTTCTACTTGATCCAAGACCACACGGTGCCAGTGCTCAATGGAGGGGAAGATAAAATCTTTAAATAGCTCTGAGAATCACTTAGTGACAAACACATTTTTGGCCCTGTTGGAGGAAAGACCCTTCCCACAGCTTTCCACCACCCTACTCTCCTCCTGGAGTCTCTGTAGTGGGGAGTGAGCATTGACCCCCAAGCGGTGCCATGGGGAGGGAGAGCAGAGACCCACCAGAAACCCAAAGCAGTCTTCCTCCCTGTCCTGTTGTAGGTGGTCCTCACTACTCCCCTTCTCATTTACCACCTCATTTGGGAAGAAGGAGAGGAGCTGAGAACACCTCTTAGATGCTTTCTTCAGCTTAGAAGGGGGAGCTGCCGGCTGTGACACTGTGATTGCCCTCTTCTCCCTTCACCAACCCTGGGGTGGAGTGTGCAGAGCCCCAGGAGCCATGAAGATGAGCTGGGTGATGCAGGCTTGACAAGATGTAGAGTTCATGTTGGGTCAAAAACATTGCATGGAGTTTCTGGCTGTGTGGAAGTCACTGCAGGGGCTGGGGTGGATGAAGTGGATGCACAGCACAGGGTGATGGGAGGGTGGATTTGGGAGGGTTCAGAGTGCAGACCAGATATTGGGGCAAGCATATTAGGTGATGGGGAAAACAGGCTGCTTTTGGGCTTCGTGTCAATTCCTTACTTGGGTCTTAAAATTACACAGTGGGAGAGTGAGCCAATGTAGGGACAGCAGCATGCCAAGTCCTTCATACATGTGCACACATGCATTTTTCCAGGCCACTTTAGGAACAGCCTGGCAGTACCTTGGTCTTCAGAGAGCACCAAGCCCCCCTCACCTCTCAATTCTCATTTACAAGTGCCCCTCAATAGATATGGTGGGCTTAACAGGTAAAGGCAAGAGCTTTTCTTGCAATTCCATTCAATACACTGCTCAAGATCAGTAATGTAAATGTAAGGTGGGGACGGATAATCTGGGAAGGGAGTGACAAAAAGACACCCTCACAAGTTGAAAACCAGGTTGTCAGCAACTGCTCAAAACACAGCTGGCTCTCACTAAATACTGACAGCTGCAGAAGGACCAAATCCAGCAAGATAAAAAAACTTCAAAGGGTGAAGGGATGTAGGATGACAAGAATGATTAGGTGGGATAGGTGACATTGGAAACCATCAAATGGACCTTTCTAGTGGACAGCAGGTATAAGAAGGTTGTTCAGGATGTATTTCATGTTCTTACCATGATCAATATTGGGCACAATATGCAAGCAGGAAAACCTTGAAGCTCTTGCTACCCTGCTAGGCAGAGCTAAAGGGATGGTGATAGAGAATTGGGATGAAGCAGATGGCAGCATATAAAATTAGATCATCTGTGTCTTAGAAGTGCGTTATTTTCTCCTTTGCTTATAGAGATGCCACTTCAGATACAGACATCTCTCCATAAATATGTCAAGTCAGATGCCATTGATTTGTCCCCAGTCTCTCACACACTCCCAGACACAGAGGTAGATGTGGCCCTGCTCTTGCAACACGACCCGTCAAAAGCCTCTGCCTTGCTTTTGGCATAGACAGAGACTTCTGGCTGCTGCTGTGTCCCTGCCATGTCCCTGCTATTGCTGGACAGATGGTTTGGTTGCTTGTGCATTCACTCCCAATCACCTTTCAGGTGAAGTGTGTCAGGCTTTAACAGAAAAAGCCTGTTTATGATATTTGTTAAGCTAAAGCAGCTAATTTTGGCTGAATTATGTTAGGGAAAAATCTCATGGGCAGTTCGTCCATCTGGCATGTGCACCAGGCAGAGAAAGTGGGGAGCAAATACAATGAGGAGAGTGGTCACTTGACATCCATTTCAGTAAAGGACCTGAAATACTTTGCCAGGTTTTAAAGAAATCAGCATCTCCATTAAGTTTAGCATGGAAGGCCACTCCACAAGCTCATACCAGCAACAGTGCAAGGAGGACTTCCAGCCCTAGCTGCTCACAAGACCTGGGGGAAGTCCCTGCTCCAGGATGGAGGTGTTCTCCAGCTCGTGTTCGGCATGGCCAAAATGCACTGTTGCTTCTCACATACAGATGTAACACTTCGGTCAGCCAAGGAAGTTTTGAAATTGTGGATAGCCTCTATAGGCTGGGATTCTCCCAGGATGAGTGGGAACTGACCAGTTGTTTCCAGTATTGCTGCTCTGGGTTTGGGTGGCAAAAGCCAGTTTTAGACATCTGTGTCTCCTCTGGATCTGTCATTTGGTGGATACCTATGATGCAAAATGAGGGACCCCAACCTTTGTATTCTGCTCCTATTATCCAGCAATGGCCCAATTTTCCCTTTCTGTGTGATTTCCAAGTAGATGAGAATATGTTTCTGAAGTAGCTTGCAAAATTTAGGGGTTTTCAAGAAGCAAATCTTAATTTGTACTGAGCTAAGATTAGATAAGATTAGATCTGTGCTGGTTTGCCACTTAAGAAATGTAAATAAAGACCCAGATTCTTGAGCTTTAACCCCTAAGTAGCTAACAGGAGGAAAAAAGGGGAGTTCTTGAGTATCAACTTCAGGAATATTTTAGTACAAAATAAGCCAGTCTCTAAGTAAAACAGCCAAAATCACTATGATTTAAAAGAAGGGGTTGGACAATAAATAGTTTTATCATTTATGATCTAGCATTTCTTTATATAATATTTCACTGTATCTCATAGACTGAAGTGTGTTTTCAGTGGCCTCTGAACTTGCATGCCTCAGTGGCCTCTGAACTTGCATGCCTCAGTGGTGGACCTTCTGAGGGTGAAGAAACAATGATGAGAAATGCAGGCTATCAGAAAGGTGGCTTTCAGTGGACATGACCTGTTGTAACCAATAGACCCCTCTGCTGTGATGATTATAGATCCAGCTTAATTTATATCTATAGTAATGTAAATTCATGAGGTTCAGTGGAGTTTGGTTAGTGGAAGTGAAGGAAGAACTGAGCCCTTTAAGTATCCTAGATTTAGACAGTCCTTTTATCTGACAGAGGCATAATAATATCATGGCACATTCTCACTTTTTATGTGTTTGTTGAGCAGATGATAATACGTTCCCATAGCAGCCTGCAAAATTTAGGTATGAAGCCTTGATTCAGCTTCAACTGCGACTGAAGTTGTTTCAACATGGGCATATAATGATTTAATAAGCTGATCGCTACATCTCAGCTTGTTGAATTAACTTGTGGTTAGCTTCAGAGAGGCGGGACGAAGGGCAAGGAAAAGGCAAAATTATCTGTTACACCACATCATTCTTCACTGAACCACTGCTTTGAACCAATATCTAGATAAGAGTTTTTAGTCCTGATTTCAGTTCTGGTTCAGAAAAGACAATAAAAAAAAAGAATAAATCAAGTTAAAATGCAGCTTGAAAAAAGCTCAAGCCTTTTGTTTTGATCAACCTACAGCTCAAGTTTCTCAGTTCTGAGATTTTATTGCTATGCGTTATATAAATTATATATATAAAATACTATAATATAGAAATTTATATTTATGTATGCCAAACACACAGTGCGAGAAGTATCCTCATTTTGGCAGTGCCAACACATCACAAGGAACCATCTCTGATTTCCCAGAAAACTCATTGCCTACAAGGGACAACTTACTGGTGGAAGTGGTCTTGGTGCTTGGAGCTGGAAACATCCTGGAGCCTGGCAAGAAATCTTCTGGTGAAAGATCCCAAGGATTGACGTATAGCCCAGCCTTCATGCATCACTGCTCACCCCCTCCAGCCCCACTAAGCACTGTGTCATGAGGCCCTGGGGTAAAGCTAGAGCTGCCGGCTGGCAGTAGCTCCCACATTGTAAACCTCCCAGAGTTCAGAAATGTTTCAATAAAACAAAGCAACTGGTTCTCTTTTGTTACTTTCTGCATGTTTTTTAAAAAAACCACGAAGGGTGAACAAGGCTCAGAAAGCCTTTCATGTCTGTTCTGGGCATCCTTATTGCAGGGGAGGTGATGCTTCCTCCTGTCTGTTAGCAAATATCTACAGGGCAGTGTTCAGCCAGAGGCAGTCCTTAGCCAAAATTCTGCCATCTGAAGCTATTCTAAACAGAGTCATTTTAATTTGAGCATAAAAGCTGAAAATTGCTTGGAAAACTGAAGCCAAGCAGAAAACTAAGAATTAGATATATTTGAGGCGATGATCAGGAATAAAAATGGGTACCAAGGGTTAAAATGAAACACAGAAATAAGTTCCTTATGGCACAAGTGTACACAGCAAACCAAGAAAATTCAGAGTAAAGAATCAATTTACCAGAAAACAATCTAATCAAAACATGGTACCGTATGGAAATTTAACGGTTAAGGCACCTAATCAATCTTACCTCCGTCCTCGTAGTGGGACTTGGCACTCCCTGTGCTTATGAATTATAAATGCAGCAATGTTTACTACAGAACAATGCCTTTGGTCCAAGAAACATTAGACTAGCTGTTAATCAAAACAGACTGTTCCTCTCTTTCTTTGTGTCCTGTATATATAAATGCTAAGCCAAGGCAGTTTTAAGTACTCATTTGGAGGTTTTAATGTGTTATAAAAACCCAGATTAAAAAAAAAATCCCAAATTCTGCTGATAAACTGCATCTGTTATGGTGGGCTACAAAGTATTCCAGCCAGCAATATTGGTCTCTTGCATGGCATCGGTGCATGTAGAGGTGCTAAAGCTTTCTCACGCAGCCTGCTAGCTCTTTGTTCTTTCCTAAACGATTTTCTCTATCTTCTCCTGTCCAAACATCCAGCCTGAGTTCCTCACTTCAAAAATGAAAGGGGGAAAAAAAAAAAAAAAGAAAAAGGATTACTGTAAATTTCAATCCATTTCTTTGTGTAGCTTACTGGATGGCTGCACAGATAACTCTGGGGGGAAGGCAGAATAAATGGGACTGAGTAAACTGTCACTGATACTGGAAGGAGCTGCTCTTCAAGTCACTCTGTCACCGTAATAATAGTTCTTTTCAGCACTGCAGCTAAGAGCAACCATTACAGGCTTTAAAGCTGGAAAGTAACTGGAATTCTCCTGTCCCTTGGTGATGCTTGCTGTGCCTTGCATTAAATGCAGATCACATTGCATGGCTGAAGCCTTGCTGTATGTCTACATGAGGGTTGAACTTTGCTGATCTTCCTCATATGAGCTATCAGATGAGCCTTGAGAGATTGTGGATGAATAGTATCTGGGGGAATGATTTGGGAAAACATAATTTAAACTCCAGCCACCCCTAATACTGCTAGAGCCCTACAATAGTTGCTCTAAAGCTGAGGATGGACAAGACCCTTCCTCACAAGAACATCTTATTTGCTTCTCAGTCCTACAGCTCCTGCCTTGACAGCTGCCCTGAGGACCCTAATTCCCAGAAGTTAAGAAGTACACCATGGCTCAGGCTCAGCTCCATGGAGGGCAAAGTGTCCTGCTTTTCTTACAGCTGACTTGCATTACAACATGCAAAAGGTAATAAAACACCAATGTGTTGCCACACAGCGGAGCCATGCAAGGTTGGCATATGGTACTGGTGTAAGAAAGATAAACAGTTAGAGAACTGCATGCAACAGCAAGATGTAGGGAGGCAGAAAGACATGAAGCTGCTCTGCTCCTTTCTGACAGTGCTTGATTCATGTGGTGTGTGGCAAATTTTCCACAGATGCATTGTATTGTAGTGGAATCTCACCAAAATCTCTACTTCATGACTAAGCCCTTTAGTTCTCTTTAAATTTATAATTTCCTTCCTTAAAGTTCTTTACTGCTTGCATCTGATCCTAGTGGGGAGGTATTTTATGTGCCTTGCATATTTGCTACACTTAAGGTTTTGAAGATCCATGAACTACTGAAACTATTTCTTCTGGAATGCCTTTAGGTTAAATTTCAAGCTAATCTTTTTGTGCAATATGGAGCTCATCACAAAAAGCAAGTTTATGGCTGTCTTGGACCTTGAAAAATGTACAATATTTGTACTTGAACAATAATAAAAATAACCCTTTAATGGCCTTTTCCCATCCTACAGGCTGCTGCACAAAAAAATAAAGGAATTACATTCTTTATTAGTGAAGGTTATTGAACCACTGTTATCTTTTGTATAGACAGGAATATGGAAATTATGTTCTAGGTCTCAGAGCTGTTGATTCTGGTCAACAAAAGCATCAGTGTTATTTTCTCTACTTCTTGCTTGTGTCTATCCCACATTTCCACTGGAGGCAAAGAAAAATTAGATATTTTTCTCAAAGCAACTGACAGCTAGTACTTTAAGGAATTTTTTATCAGTAGTAATGTGTAAAGAAGAGCCTAATTAATTACACCTCATAACTTTGCAATCACAACGCTAATCAAAAATATATTGATCCAAGCATCCAAAGGATGATAGAAATGACGGCTTTTAAATTGCCAAATTTATGCCATAATTTCCAAATTCTAATGCATTCAGCTATAACCAAGCACATTCATAATCCATTTTTTATAAACTGCTGAGCATTGGAACATCTATTTCTATTACATCTTTTAAACTGCTTCATTGGAAACAAATGGGTTCTGAGTCATTTTCATTGAGGAATTAAATGCTATGCTGCTGTCTCTGTTAAAAATTAACAAGAGATTATCAGTATCCAGGCTCACATTTCTATTGTTCTGAATCTAGTCTGTATTCATAATCTACATTACTGATAAAAGGCCCAGATATTGGAATTAAATATTATGGAAACACAAATGTTAAACATTGTTTCCATGTGTTTTGGCAGTAGTGAGTCAGATCTAAACTGCTATCTCTGGACGTCTCCCTGCTTGTGTGCTGTCCCTGCAGTTCTGCTATGTTAAGAGTCCTGCTCTCCAACCTCTCTCTTCTGCAGAAGGCGTTCAGCTCATGGACATCCACACCACTGGGACAGGCAGGATGTCACCTGCCTCAGGACCTCCAGGGGCAGAGATGTAATGAGAAGGGAGTTGTAACTGCAGGGAAGGATGCTACAGACTATCACATCCTTGTGTTGCTGGGATAGCCAAGTAGTGAAAGAGCACCACCTGATACCAGGGGTTCTCTTGCAGTCCTGTTAAGCAGCAGTTCTGCAAGTGTGTTGTAGAGACATATTTGGTAAAACAAGGTATTGCTACAGACTTGTCCCCAGTTATTAGTTTTTTTTCAAACTAGACACTTGCTCTTTGTTAGTAGCTGCAGATTGAATGTTTTCCTAAAGTTTTATCTAAAAATCATTGCTCTGGGACTACATAAAGCACAAATCTCTTTGAACTACTATTGCACAGTCTTTGCTATTATACTTGAATTCCTCCTATTTCTGCTTAAAACCTCTCATTTTAAGTGTCAAAGTGCACTGAGACTTAGTGCAACAGATTAGATCTTGAGCATAATTGCTATATGATTTAGCTTTCATCATCTTGCTGTGACCCACCTTTGGAGCATATGCCTACACTGCACTCAGAGCCGTAAGTGCAATGCAGATGCACCGAACTGACCTTGAATAGAAGTGCTGAAAGTACTAAGAATAGCTTAGGTGCCTGCAATCACCCAGCTACAGCAGCAGCCAGCCTAAGCCAAATGACTTTGATCCTTAAATGGGATTTGCTGATCCTGCTGAGTGGTGGCAGTAGAGTTGGGCAGGGAAGAGCTTTCTTCTTCCATGGAGAGAATTTACTTTCTAACATATCTACATCAATGTAAGATACTCATCAAAACAGGGCATCTTCTCACTGGTGATGTGAGAGATAGGGCTCAATCTTTTGCTTCTGACTCAGGCACAGCAGAGTCCTGGCTGTTGTTCCAAGATGACTTCTTCAACCACTTCGATCCAGCTATTCTGAAGCAGTCTGAATTGCAAATTTCTTTCTTGCTGCACTCCTTTTTTTTTTTTTTTTTTTTTTTTTTTTTAAAGATTTTGGTTTTGACAAATCAACACTCTTTCACAAGAAGTTTCTTCCCAAACATTCCCGAAGCTGAGCACTCTCAAACACAGTCAGTCCACACGGAAATGCAGTGTCAGGATGCCGCCAACTGCATATGCTTTAAGGGAAACTGGTCACTACAACATTAGGGTGGGACATCCCAGAGCTGGGTTCTGCCACTTAGTCTGTGTCTTTGGGCAAGTCATTTCAGGACAGAGGGAACCAAATACAGAAATGATTGCCTAATTCCTGCTTAAGGTCTCCTACTGCAGTATACTGGTCTTGTTCTTCCAGATTCCTGTCTATAAAATGAGACTTCCCATCCTCACTGGTTTGCTATCAAGAACTGAAATATTATGGTGTGGGGTGAAAGAAAAAAAGGTAGCTGAATTCATAAGGTAGGTAAATATAGTAAGTAAAATTAGGACAGAAGTAACCTGGTAAGCATTCTTGAGATTCTGGCTGCCAGAGAAGATGCTTCAACTCTAGCCTTGGAACTGTATTTCATTTAGGAAGTAATTTTACAAGGGAAGCACAATAGCATGCACAGAATCTGAGACTTTTGAATAGCCAGTCTATGCTCAGACTATGGGAAGAAACACAAAGAGCTGTTGGGTATGGTGTGAGAAAACAACCACCCCAAACAGTGGAAGCAACCTTTACACCAACCCCCCATAAAACATAGTGGAAATACTACTGAGCACACTGGCAGATATCTCTGTAACCTTTACAATTCCTTGCTTAGGAGACCAGGGTGCTTTGGACATGCAACAACAAGTCTGAATAAGGGGGCTCACTGTTTGCTGCTGATATCTGATGAGCAGAGACCTTTGCTGCAAGGTTGCTGTTTAGTGATAGATTCTTAATTTCCAGCTCTTATCAGAACATAAGACTGACTTTACTAGATAAGACCTCAGGTCTATCTAGGTCACTGTCTCATCTCCACCAGTGTCTGCCAGTAGGTGCCTGGGAGAGAATGTAAGAATATTTTTTGTCAATAATCTTCTGGCTATTTCCAACTCAGAGACTTCCTATAAGGTTTAATACATTACATGCACATTTACCTTTTAAAAATAAATATGTATATCCTAACTATTGGTGGATTTCTATTCCACAAGTTTATCCAGCCATTTTAAAAACAAAAATACAAAAGAGAGCTTGATCAATAGCCCACTTCCAGATTTTCATACTGGAAGAACTTTCTAAAAGTACCTCTGCTCTTCTGGAAGAGTAACTGAGCTTCTAAGAGGAAAAATGTTTAAAAAGAAGTAAAAAGTGTTTCCAAAGAGACAGACAGGAGAATCAGTGACATTGTGTAAATTTTTTTACTGCTGTTTTTTTAGAATTTGGGGAAGAGGAGATCTGCAACTGAAAGAAAAAAAAAAAAAAAAAAAAAAATGGCGCCAGGGCTGCACTTGGCCATGACTGGTGCAATTCTCAGTTGGCTGAAGAAGCCCAACTCCGATTCACTTGAGCACATAAGAGAACCGTATTGGTGCACATCTGCTCCGACTTAATGCTCTTGTTATTTAGTGATTACTGGAACATCGAAAGTGAACTTCCCATCCTTTTTTACTTCTCACTGCTGGATTTCTGTCCATCTGTGTAATTACTTTAGGGTACAATGCTTTGTCCCAGGTTGATTGTTTCTACAACTTTCTCTTATTTCTATTCCCTGGTTACTCTTTTTTTTTTCATAACTTTATAGTATTCTCATTTTTAATAATTTTCTTATATGCATTAAAAATAGATTCTTGGTTACCATAGTGGGGTGTGATATATAAACTCAACTAAAAGGGATTGAGGTTTCACTTCCTTCAGCTTTCTGGTGCATTTTATCTTTAAGTACTTTTTAATCAGTAAGTGTCATTTCATAACATCCTATCTGTTATTATAAAGCTGCCTCCAAAAGCTCCTCAGCTTGTATTCATCTCGGTAGTTGGTTTGCACTTCATTGGTACTATTAGCTCTCATAGATTCCCCAGAGCTTTCAGTCAAATGTCCATGTAAATGCAATGGAAAGTAGAAGTAAACAAATCCTTTGCATACTTAATAACTATTTTATAGGAAATCTAAAAATAAAAGGATTTGTATTAATAGTGGCACTGTCTATTGTTGTTTGTCCAGTGCTTTCCATGATGAGCTCCTGTTCCCTGTTGCTTATAACTTTGCCAAATGGTAACAATTGGGAATGAAAATTTCCCTGCTGGGCATCTGCTCATTTATCTGAAATTTAAGTGCATAAATAACACAATTCAGTCATTTCCAAGAATGTGGCTAGAAAATATGTATTGTTTTGAAGATGTTAATTTCTGTCTTTCATTTGGGAACTGTAGCTGGCCCCCATGCTTTATAGGAGGGACATGAAACTAACTGTAGATGACTTTTGTATATTTTTTATCTCCAGAAAAATGGACCCAAATATGGCCAAGTTATAGACCTTTTAGGGAAAAAAAATGCAGTTAGCACATACTTTGTAAATCTCTGCTGCAGCTGCGAGCTAAATACCTTGGAGAATCTGTCTGAGCTGGACACCATTCCTTCTGGACAGTGTAATTGCAACTCTGGGCTACCATGGCCTTGGGTTCTGTTTTTCCTGGCCTCACAATGTCCCTTTTTTTCTGGCAGGTGGTAGTGAGGAGAAAGAGGTTGTTTGGTTTAAATTTACAAAAGATCAGAGCCACAGTTTGAAGATGTGTGAGCAATTTTAGAAGAATAGAGGAGGGGAAGAATGGGGAAATGAGGGGAGATTTGGGTTGGGCAAGAAAATGTAGGAGGCTGGGACTGGACAAGGAGCCAAGAATGGGATGAGGCTGTGAGGAATAGGAGCAGAAGAGGTCAAATTTGAGAAGGGTTTTGGAGGAAAATGCGTGGCTGCTCACATGCAGTTGGCTGCAAAGCCCAGGGGAAATCTATGACAGGGGCCACAGACTTCATATAGTCCATGGTAGTTCTGACTCTCACCTGTCCTCTCTAGGACAGGGCCACTGAGAAAACGACCACCTGTCAAACACTCTGCAGTGTCCTACAGACCTCTGCCACTTGGTGAGCTAGTCAGCTCCAGCTCCAGTCAGCTCCAGCTTCCTGGTGAAGGCAGAATCAGGGGGCAGGGAATCTCTATTTTCAGGGTTTTTTAGAAAAGAAAAAACAGAGAAACAATTTCTCTGCTCTCCTACCTCTTCCCCTAAGCATTATTTTAGAGGAACATGGGTTTTGTTGCAAAATCATATATTCAAAAAGTAGGAACTTCTGGAGTTAATATAATCTCTGTGACTTTAATTTAGCTGTTGGCTCTGGCTTAATGTTACAGTCTCTGTTCATAAAAAAGAATTAATGGCTACACTGGAAAGCTTCAGTTGCCTCAGGGCCAATGATCATGATCTGATTACATTTAATATAGGCAGGCATTGCACACTGACTACCAATAGTGTATGTGTATTGGTTATCCTGAAAATCAAATTTCTGAAGCAGGGGTAAATTATGAGAAAAACGTATGGGAGGCAAAATATAGGTAGAAAATGAAAACAAATATTGGAATTTATTTCAGAGAAGTTTGTTTAGATGGAAAAATGTCAGATTTCCCCCTTTATCGAGGAGGGACTAAACATCAGTCATGATTCAGTAGTAGAAGGAAATCATCTGTTGAAAAATATTTCTATAGTGAACAAAAAAGAACAATCCATCTAAGTAAGAAATTTTTAAGTGTTGAAAACAAGTAAGTAAAGATTTCAGAAAAATATCAGCAAATGGCAGCCAAGGATAATATGAAAGCATTCAATTATTAGGAACAATGACAACATTTTAGGCCCATCACTAGAAGTAGCAGACAAAACTGATATCAGTGATGCAGAACAGGCAGAAATATATAAAAAAAATCAGAACAGAGCAGGATTTGTTCATGCATCCTAGCAGAGTCATACACAACTTTCAACACATCAGCAATTAAAGATGTTCTGAAAACACCTTGGAATCAGAAATAAATTTCAGGTGACTGGGAAAATACTGAGTCTGCACCAGAATTCAGAGGGTGTGATGAGCCATTAATTATAGGCTTGTCAGCCTGACATCAGTTGTAGGCAAAATGACAGAAAAATGACATGGACTTTCAAAGGAACTGACATCTACAAATTTAATTATTAACCAACAATATAGATTAATGAAAATGACTTATTGTAAAGCAAGTCTGATTCCACACTTGAGGAATTTATATAGCTGGCTGATATAACTTGGCTGATATATTTAGATTTATTAAGACTTTTGACATAATACTGGATGGTGTTCTGTTAAAAACATGAGTGCTAGCCAATTTTCAGAGTTTTTATTGCAGATATGTTGCAAATGTGAGACACACCTGGTAATTAGCCTTTAAATATATGTTTGTCTTGAAGTCAGTCTTCTTCACTTATCTGGTTAAATATCCATGGCCTGTCCAAAGTCAGTATTTATGTGAGGCACTAGGTAATTTGGAGATGGTGTGAATGAAAGATGCAGTGTTGCAGTGAATAAGTGTTTAGCATATGTGGATAAGTACCTCCAACAGAGCTTGGGAAAGGCATTTTATAAATTTTTTGTGTATTTTTTCCCCTCTCTGAAACCCAGTTTTAACAAAATGTGGTGACTGAAATCAGTGACATTTGGCATAATCATCCACACAAGGACAGTCTGAGGAGGTCCTACAGGCATGTAGAAGTTTGCCCCATACAAGCCAAACCCATGTGAGGGCTAGACCAAAAGCTCCTCATGCTCTAGCATTGATGGGCAGTGCTTGCTGAGAGAGATGTGGAGCTATGTGGCTTGTCACATGGGAGATGCTGCTGCAGTAGGACTCGCTGGTCTGAGGCACAACTAAGTGGCCATAGATGGAAGGTGTGAGGAGCTTGTTGCTGGTTTGTGTGAGCTTGAGCTGTGCTGTATATACACAGAGCAAGGTGATTTATGGCTTCAGAACAAAAATTCTGAAATGGTTTATGAAATACGCCTCACTGATGTGGACTGTAATTAGAGAGGGTAATCTCATCAGAGCAGAAGGTATTTGCATTACCGTTGCAATCATCCTAACAATTTCCCAGCTTAATATGTTGGAAAAATCAATTGCTTCTTTGCAAGCACAGAGAATGTTTTGGGGAAAAAATATCAGTAAGGTCCTGGTCACAATCTCTAATTTCTATTTCCACTTTTTTTTTTTTTTAAGAAATAATCTCCTATCCCCTGCCTATCTGTCATGCAAGGGTTTGAATGCTTTCCCTGACCAGCACTTTCCTTCTTACTTTTTTTTTTTTTTTCTTAAGAGTACTAAGAACATATTTTTCACTTTGTTTGCTAGCTTTTTTTTATCCTTTCTAAACATCTCTCTAGGCTCCCATGAAACAGATAAAAGATGTACCCTTGCCATCTATATGCCCAAATGAATTCAGGGAAAGGTAGCAACATCCCTGAAAGGTTTTTTTTCAGAGACTTCTGCTGTTTCTCTTTCATTTATTAGAACCACTGAGGGCTAGTAATCTGCATCCTTGCTTGGGTGTTTCAGTAATAGTGTTTTCAGTGCTATAGGCAACACATGGAAAAAACATCCCTATTCTAACTGCTACATGCTAGGCTGTACAGGCTGCTCTGTATTTTACATATTAACAGAGATGTACAGATCACAGATGGGGGAATGGGTGGAAAATTGCTTTTCCTTCCCCTTCTCTCCACGTATGCTTCACTTGGCTCTGCCATTTCAGTGTTCTGCTCCTATTGTTAAAAATAGAGTATGAGGCATTAATTCTAAGAAAGCACTTGAAGGAATGAGGTGAGGGAGATGGCACAAACAAGATTGGTGGGGGAACAGAAAAGGACATTCAGGTAGGTGTCCTTAAATGGATGCACATTGAGAATATAAGGGGGTGTGCCCTCACTGAGGGATTCTGTGTAAAGGTGAGCACTCTCCACTCCCATCAGCTTCTGCAGCAAGGGAGGACCTCCAGGCATCTCCCAGGAGCCAAACTGCTGTGACAAATTGGTTAAAGGACCACCCATCTCTGGGCACCTTTCTGGCTTCCACTAGATACAGGTTATGAAACCCTGCAGTTAACTGGATCACCTTTAGTCTGCCATGCCTAAGACCAGGCTGTAACCTCACCTGCCAGCAGGAAGGAAAGCTAGCCTGCTGGGTGTGCGTTGCCCAGCCTGACAGTGTTTATCTGAAGGAAAATGAGGAGGTAAAGAGAGGAGTCCTGCCAGCCCAGCACTGCAAGAACCTGGACTTACCCCACGTCAACAATTTTTGAGCTGTCTTTTGCAGTCAGTCTTACTAGGAACACTGCATACTGTTTCTTTTCAAAAGGAATCTATTCTTTCCAGTGTGCTCCTTGATATTATGCATCTTACTTCACTGTATGCACTCAGTCGCCAAACATAAACCTGTGTGTATGAAATATGATTTGATACATATAATGCAAGGGATTCTGGCCGGTAGCTGCCTTCTTGCACAGTATAGTGCAATGCGGTTTTCATTTGATGGGGATTTCCATCATTTCTTGCTTTAACAAAAATAAGAGGAACTTACCCTAAACAACAATTGGTTACTTTGGTTTTTATAATTATCTTCTTTGGCAAAGACAGAGATGCTCTTATATAATTGGTGTGGTTTGGAAAGGGACAGGGACAAGTTGCATGATGGTGTTTGGGGAGAGGCTGCTGTGTGAGAATCCTGTTCACCTCCCAGATGCTGCAAGCCTGTGATGCACTGCAGGGAAGTGCTTTCTGTGCAAGTGGAGTAGCAAAGCCATACCTGGAGCACCAGTTCTTATCTCCTCTTCTCAGATCCCTCTTTCAGCATACCCTCTGCACCCCAGCCCACACCGTGCTGGTCTCCAATGATCCAGTTCACAAGCTGGGAACTAATGTTAAGCAACTGTTCACAAGATGGAGGCTTTATTAGGTACTGGAGGAAGATGACAGCTCTAAAACAAGTGATGTATTCTGTAGCTAACTGGGAGTAAAATGACTCTAAAATATTGCTCATAAGCTTAATTGGTATAGAGTTATTATAGTTAATGTAGATGTGTTAGTGGCTTATGATGAAACATGCTGAGTCTTTGTTTTTCTCTCAAATAAACCAGCAAGTGTTATGTTTCTTGGTAGTTATGTCAAAATTATGTTGCTGGAATGTTTAATATGAATTGTTGAATGCCTTGAAGTTTATGAAAGGGGTGAGGACACTTAAATTGTAAACTTTGATCTTGACTTCTTGCTGCTCTTTTCAAGAGCTGTCCCATAGTACTTGAAGCATAGCAAATGACAAGTGTGGATTTAAGTCAATTTTGAGCACCCCAGGACCTGCAAGACTCTATCAGCTGGTCTATCATCATGATGAAATAGAAAAGAATTGAAGGCTCCTCTTAGACATTGATTTTTTTTGTAAGTGATGCAGCCCATATTTCTTGACATACAGAGTATACTGGGCATCCCCTTCCCAGTCCAGCACTTCCCTGCACTGTGTATTAAGGCAACATTCCCCCATGGGCCAAAACTTGTGTCTCTGTAACACATACAGTCTGACCACCATGAAAAGGTTTGAAACAAGGTGATTAATACTGAGGGTCCATGTGACTTTCTCTTCAACAGAATGTGGTATATTGGCATCCTTGCTGATTTTGGGGGGCTGTTAGGACATCCAAGGAGAAGGTTACTCTTTGCTAGTGAAAGCCTTATTCTGCTTGTGCTGTTATTGCAAATAACCCTTGCTTCGGTGGGCCTGGATGCCTGTTGAAAAGCAAAGATATCCCTTAGGGGTGAAATACCTTCTCTGTGAAGAAGTGCTGGTGGTTGCAGGGATCCATATTTGTGTGTGTTATATCTGGCTGTTTTCATGTTCTTGGATACAACTCCCCATTCAGGAATCTCATCCATGCTTTTTCTTCCAGTGGCAGGCATCTGAATATCTTCTTTGCAATTTTACCTTCACACTTATTGCTGCCAGCCAATTGGTATCAGCAACATGGTTGGACTGAGTGGGGAAGAGGCATAAACACAGCACTGGTCAACTAAAATTAGTTACCTGACTCAAGTCAGGTGAGTGGTTTGCAGCCACCAGGTTGGTGCTGGTTCATGGCTCTTATTGAGTTCCCATGTGTCTCAAGAACTTGTTTATACCAGAGAGTTGGTTTGTGTGGTTTGCAGAGAAAATAATTTGAGCTTGCATACAGGTAAAGCTGTTCTTCCTTTTGCACTGAAGCTTTTGGGTTTTAGGCCTTCACTTTCTCTGTATATATCACAAATGCTTACCAGGCAGTATTCTTTTTGGTCCCAGTGTTTTTGCTGTTCATAACAGGGATATGAGCATTTTACCTTCTGTCTTTCCCATAATCATGAACATGGGTCTTTTACAAAACCTTTGCCTTGTGTGCTCCACCTAGAAACCGGAGTTCAACTGCTTGGCTGACGTCTTCTATCTTCTTGCCTTTTCTGGATTTTGCAATAGACTGAGGACTCAGTATTTCTGTTTCAGTATTTCTGTTTCAGTTCCATGTCTCCGTGCTAATAGTCTGCTGCAGGTAGGAAATCAGGTTTGCATAGTTTTTGTGCAAGTGGCATATAAACTGTAGTATTTCAAGTGCATACACTGGAGGCATTGTAGGACTGCCAACAGAGTCTCTGTAAATGCTGTCTCATTGCTAGTGACAATAACTGATTGTCTTCTCTATTTTTATTAGAAGACGGGTTATTTCTTCCCCTACTACATGCTGTTTCAAATGTTCACAAAGGCAAACTCCTGAAAGACATTCCTTCCCTAACTTAGGTATGTCTTTGTTCTATTGACCTGTGCTGCAAAAACATACCATCCTCCCTTTTCAAGCACAAGGCTCTCACCCCAGTTATAGTCCCCTGAAAGTCCACTGAATCTCTGTTGAAGTTGTATTTCAACAGTAGACTCAAGGTAAGCCTGGGTGTAGTTGCCAGTCTATCACTTCAAATGTTTCAAAGAAACTCTGCCAGTTTACAACTGCTAATAGACTTTGACCTAAATTAGTATTTCAGGTATGGACATGTTACCATGTTGCCTTTAAATGCTTAGTCAGGTCAAGTGTTTCAGGGATACCGAGATTCATTTTGGTTTTAGTTTACCCTTAGGCCTATTTTCATGACCTCTAAACTGAGAGCTGAGCTTTTCGTCGTGATCTCTCACAGCTTCTCTCCTGTTGCATCTGTGTCTATACAGCAGCATTGCTATCACGACAGTGAACCTTGCCAACACATCTAGTGTATGTGGTGCTGTTTGGGATTGATCTTGCAGCAGTTGACCCCTGCCAACTATCACTCTGTGTGTTTTGAGCCTGCCCACCCACTGGGTCTGAGGACACAGCAAGGGAGATGTTTTCCTGACCTCCCAGTGCTTGCCATGATCAGTCACTGGGACCAAGAAGTGCTTCTTTGTCTGTAGCAACTAAATAATTTTGCCCCCTTATGTAGTAAACTTGCTTGGACCTATGTGAGGATGAACCTTGTCTGTCTTCTGAGCAATGACCATGCTGCTTACCTACCTTCTGAGTTCCTGCTTTATACATAAGCTTCCTCTCATCTCCTGCCTCCTATCAATTAATTGATCTTTTCTTTTCCCCCTTTTTTATTCCTGAGTGTTCTGTGAAGCAGGTGCTGTATAGATAGATTTTTCTGAGCTATTTCCTGATATAGCTTCCCCTGCCCTTCAAACTTTCCTCACCAGCTTTGCTGCAAAGGAAGCTGCAGTGTATTGCCTGCTCCGCATAGGCTACTCATTCTACTAGTGTGTCTGGCAGGAACCTCTTGTCTTTTAGGCATGCTGTGAGCAGGTTCAGGAGTCTGTGATTTAACTGAAAGGAGCATCTTTTCATCTGTGCCACCTGAAGCTTCAGTCTGCATGCTTTTTCTCTCAGAATTCATCTAATAATTTTCCTTATCCTGGTGCTGTTACGGTCATGCTACCATGTATAGGATGCATAATGTGGCCTTTCTGAGTTGACTGCTGTTTTGTGTAGCACTGTACAGAGGTAGCCTTGCAAGTTGATGCCCACATTCTGTTTGGCATTTGACTGTTTGTGTGTTGCTTCTGCTCCATACCAGACAGCTTGTCCACCTGGGATATTCATGTGAAGAAAGCCTTGGTGTACCCTAACTGTGTATGAACTACTCCATGTTATTGCTTCTTCAGGATCATTTTAAAGCACATGGAACATGAGGTAAATGTCTGTATGTTGAAGTAAAGTGAGGCTCTCCCACTCCATGCTGTGAAAGTCTCATGTTTAATATAGGACAGGTACTCCACACTGAGGTCATGTGCTACCTTGTGAGGCACCAGTTCCTTGCACCTAATCCCTCACCCAACTCTGATCTTCACAAGCCATGTGGGCCTTGTTATTTGCCTCTCTTTTTTTTCCAGTTTAGAGTAATTGAAATTCACTCTGGGACTCAAAGGCTCATGGTCTCCCTCAGCTATGGTACTTTCCAAACATCTCTGATAGGATTTTTCTTGTCACAGCCATTATGTGTGACCCATTTTGCAGAACAGTCACCTTTGCAATCTTTTCCTTCTGCTACACCCATAAGTCTTCCTTCTGAATTCCCTCTCTCCCCTGCTACACTGAAGAGCATGCGCTGTTTTCTTTTCCTTCTAGAGTTAATTTTTAAGCTGCTCTAGGTCTCACTGAAGAGTCAGACAAATGCAAATACCATCCCATAGGAACTGGGGAGATCACATAGCTGGGGGCAAAGAATGGAAAGGGCTGTTTGCAGTGACAGCTTGCCACTAGCCCAGCTTAGCTGCTGTGCTAGGCTGTACCCCCTCTGTGATCTGACCCGTCAATATATTGAGCATGACATTCTCTATACATATGCATAGATAAGAAACCGATGCAGCTGTGATTGATCTTTTCTTTTTCTGTAGTGTTTCCAATTTCTAATCCTTTGTATCTATAGGAACGGAGTTAGATCTGGCACAGCACTCAGGCAGAGACGAGAAAGTCAAGGCAACACAGCTTCAGTGGTATATTTTATTTTTCCTCCACAATCTTGATAATGTTAGCAACCTTCAAAGTGCTACTTCCAGAAGTTTCGACACAGTATCTGATAAGCAGAGATCATGCCTGCATTGCACCTCAGCTGCTCAGATCAAAAAGCAGTTTAAAACAAAGTTGCTCCCTGATTATTGGTGTGTGCCCTGGCGTTGCTATAAGGGGGGACCTACATCTTTAACCCCTGCTAGACCATGTACTAGGATAGTCCTAGCCTCTCTGCATTGTAGCTGTCCTGATGTTGGGTGTCTTAAGGAGGAACATTGTGCTGACTTGTCTGCCTCTGCTAGCCAACAGGCCCTTCATGCAAGCCCAATGGGGCAGCCAAGGTGAGCATAAAGTGCCTGCCTGTGAGAAGGGGAGCCTGATGACTCCTTGGCACCTTGTGTGCCTCCTGCAAAGGAGGATGAGTTGTCCTTCAAATGAAGCTGAGAAAAGTATTGCTGCTAGTCCTCCTTCTGTGAAATGCTGTGAATCCAATCCCAGAATTAGTGGTACAGTGTGAATATAATGAAGAGCAAAAGAACCTTCTTGTTTTTATCAAAATCAGCACTAGAAATCATTTTGTCTTACCGGAAGCCGGGGAAGAAGGAACATGCTGTCCCACTGGTGAGAAAACTTACCAAACCTCACTAAAAACAGGCCTGATACTGACTTAGAGAGCTGATGCTGGAAGATGAATTCTGCAGATATGCTGTCTGAATGTTTAGTTCTGTATTACTAGTTTCAAAATAAAGTTCCATGATGTTGGGCAATTTAATACACAGATAATCTCCTGTGCAAAGTAATTTACTGAGTTATAAAACCTATGGTACTTCAGACTTCTCTAAGTGTAAAAGAATATAGTATCTAGTTCACTGAACTTGCATTTAAAAAATTTCCATTATAGGGGAAGCCTAGCGGTTGTTCTTATTCACAGTTTACTCAACTTGAACTATTGTTCATCAACACTTTTCTTTAAATCACTGAGAAGATGTAGCTATTCATCTGTTTCTTTACGTTTTCCAGCAGGAATGCAAAGATTGCATGCAAACTGGAATTAAGCCTTTTAGCAAATTTAAAACATGCTGTGACTAGCAGAAATTTGTGGGAAAAACTATCTTAAAAACTCACCAACAAGCTTTGTCAAAAGTAATGTGGTATCTGGGCACAACTGTTGATGTGGTAACTGCTGATTTCCTCTTTGGCTAGGGGCGGTTCCAAGGAATAGTGTCAAGAATTGCTCCCTGGTGCACCCAAAATTTTCTCAGAATGATAGGACATTGAATTTGTCATGCTGAAACCCAAGATCTCCTCATCAGACATGAAGAACTCATGGCAGTTGTAGGTGTGAGGGGAGTTTGGACTGGAGTTTAAGCTCAGCACCTATATTTTAGGTGCAGCATAAATGTACTTACAGTAAAATAATCCCCCTCTTACCCATCTAATATTACAACTCTTTCCTTAATGTAAGGCAGCCTCCTCAAAAATGCTGCTGTGCTGCCTGCAACACTTCTGCAGTGATGCAATATATATAAAACTACCATGAAAAATGCTGATACTGAGAGCGTAATTGTAAAGAACAAGTTTTTAATGAATATTATGATGTTGTCATGTAAAAGATCTAACACCCTCTCTCCATTTTGACCAGTGTCATTTCCTGTTGTGACTGCTAAACTTGCTATAATCTCTCCTGCTTTTCAGAAACTGAGAGTTGTTTCCTTGTGGCAATTCGGTCTTTTTTGTCTCTGTAGCGCTCAGTGGTTGAACTTTCTGGAGCCAGGAAAGCTTTGCTTCAGTGTCAGCCATTGATCACAACACAGGGTAATGGAGTGAAACGGAATGGCCTGTGAAATACAGGTCATGGGTGATGATGTACAAGTCCTTTTTTAGCTTTGGACTCTGTAAACCCTGTAGAAACTTGAAACCTCACTCCTCTCCCACTCCCAGGCTCAGCTTTGCAAGGCTGCAGAAGGGGAGGAGGAAATAAACCAAAACCAATGCCCTCACCCTCTCAGAAAGGTTATTCCACCAAAACCCAAACTGATCATGGTTCCCGTGCATGGTTTGTCACTCCAAATCACACCTTCAAGGGTCTCTCTTCATCAGACTGTCCCCGAGGGCCATGCAAGTCACAGAAAAGCCTTCTGCAGGGCAGATGCTCCCCAGGGCCAAATTCAGTAGCACCAGCCACTGCAGCTTTTAATTTTCAAATGAGGCCTGCCGCCTGAGCACATGCATGCTTGCCTGCATGCGTGCGTGGTGGTTTCACGCCACCTGGCCACAAATTGTTTCACATCCAGCCCCTGAGCCTGCCAGCACGGTTAGCATGGTGAGCAGCTTCGGTGGATGCTGGGAGAAAGGGCCAAAGTAGGTGCTTTGCCAACCTTTCGGGCTAGCCTTTGCAAGGGAAGGCGGTGGGGAATGTTGTGACAAAGGCACAGAAGGCTGAGGAGATACCTCATCGCCCTCTACAACTACCTGAAAGGAGGTTGCAGGGAGCTGGGGATGAGTCTCTTTAACCAAGTAACAATTGATAGGACAAGAGGGAATGGCCTCAAGTTGTGCCAGGGAAGGTTTAGACTGGATATCAGGAAGCATTTCTTTAGAGAACGGGTTGTTGGGCGTTGGAATGTGCTGCCCAGGGAGGTGGTGGAGTCCCCATCCCTGGAGGTGGTTAAGAGTCGGGCTGACCCAGCGCTGAGGGATCTGGTGTAGTTGGGAACGGGCAGTGTGAGGTTAATGGTTGGACTGGATGATCTTCAAGGTCTTTTCCAAGCCCCTGCCCTCCCTCCGCGCCCCCTCCGCGCCGGGGCAGGTTCCGCTGCAGGAGGTATGCAATGCAGCCTTCCAAGCCATGTGGAGAGAAATCCCAGTTTTCACAGGCACTGTGCATATTTTACAGTGGGGGGGGGGGATAACATCATTACATAAATCTGCAGAGGGGCAGGCCTGACAACCCTGCAGGCAGGAGGGGTGAGGGAGGTGTGTCTAGTCTGCATTTACTTTGCCCTCGCACCCTCCTTCCAACATGAAGAAAGGCACACTTGTTTCTTACCTAAGGAGGCTGACCCCCACAAGGGTCATGTCCATTTAGCTGCAGCTGTTTCTGCCTACAGAGCATCACTAGGTAGAACAGTGCAAACCCTCACTAGAAGAAGATATTAGTGTATTTTGAAGATGATCTTTAGTGTACTGCCTCCACAGGCACTTTTGTGTCCCCATTTGCCTGCTGAAGATAGCTGTGTTGTAACAGCAGAGGAACAGACAAGTAGATGCTTGTTCTTGTCCCACAAAACAGCAGGTGCTGTGCTTTCATGCAAACATGTGATAACACGAAACTAAATCCTATACTACTCCTGCACATGAGGGTATTTATGCCTCCCTGTATGTGGAAACATACGTGCTGACTGAATACTTTTATCTATCCCGGCTGTAAGGAACAGAGTAATGTCTGAGATGTGTGGTAGACATCATATGTAATTGTTATTTAGCTCTGTCACTTGTTTGCTGTTGCTGAATGGATTTCACAGCAGTCTGTATGAACACCTGTATCATCATATCAATAAAAGAGAAATATGAAGGAAACTTGATGAATGAAGCTGCTTTGCATTGGTAGCATGAATTGCCATGCTAACCATTATCTGACCTGGTGACAGATGTGATAGTGAAAGGGCTAAGGCATGATAGCAGAACTGTATACAGTGAGAAGAATGACTTTGAGCTCATCTCCACAAGAAAAATATTTTCTCTTTTCTAAAGTTGTACTCTAACAAAGACATGCTGTGACAGAAGTAGTCTGGAAGTCCACAAAATTAGCTTGTTTGGTTTGACATAATATTGATCCAAACTGTTGGAAAACAAAATTTTGTACTGGAAAAAAATTGATTGGCCATGATTAAACGTTCGTATTTGTATATCATGTAAATATGTTCTGTACAAGCATGAGTTTTGTGTTGTATGTATGGATAGTACATGCTTGTTACATGCTTACTTGTTCTAATGAGTTTTCTATTCAGAGAATACATCAGGAGAAAAGTAGTCTTTACCTTCAAGTGTTAGTGTTCATTTGTCAGAGTTTACATAGAAGACAGTCAATATGAAATTAAATGTAGAATGGGATTTTCATTCTCTTTTTGTTTGGTGTAAACAGAAGTGTAGAGCAGCCCATGTCTCAATCTTGCAACAGCATTTTTTTTTTTTTTTTTTTTTTTTTTGTCTCCTTTTAGGAGAAACATGTATTAATCTATAGTTACTTTATATTTTTTGTTTGTAACAGCATGTTGTAACTGTTTAATGGGAATTGTTTGCCTTATGAGTTAAGTCCTATGTTGATGTATTTCAGAAAAATCTGTGTTCCTTTTCACTTGTTACATTACATAAGTAGAATATATAAACAGAAGAGACACTTGGCTTAAGACCAGATTTATGAAGCTCTTGGGGCAAACTCTTGATGGGAATTTTTTCTCTCGCTTCCTCTCCATAAATGTGCATAGTATAAAAACAGTACTTTGTTGTACAACTTGGAATATGTCCTTTCAATGAGTGACTTTTACTTTTGGATTTGATGTGCAGACATGTATCTGAAGGCCTGAAACTTTGGGGTAGGGCTAGCCTTTCACTGTTAGAGCTTTTTTTGCTAAAGAGGGCTAATCTCACTAAAAAACACAGACAGTCCTTGGTTTAGAGAAGATTAGTCTGGGGATTTGAGTTGAGATCTGAGGAGCAGGGGCTTTCCAGAAAACCAAACTGTGTCTGCATCTTGACAGCGTTTTAGCATTAGATACTGACAGTATTTTTGGAGTCAGAAAATGATGGTCTGCAGCTACTTTCAAATAAAATATTGTCAAGGCTGTTTTCTAGAAAAGTTCTTAGTGCTTTAGGTAGGTCTGAGGAAGGCAGAAGTGTTAAACTTTAAATTCTCTGTTCACACATTTATTTTTTTCCTGTAGTTATAAGTCGTATTTTATATAGCAATTCATACACTTATGAAAGGGATGTAGCTTGATTGCTTTTAATAGCTGAGACTGAATGGTTTGACTTTTCTTGTTCCTGCTGCAGTTACATTCCATAGTAACTGTAGAGGCTTAACTATACTTGTCACTTTCTATTTGTGCAGCTTCTTGGTATGCTTTTTCTTCTGTGACTTTTGACTGTACTGAATACATCTTGCTTATAGAGAGATGTTAGGACATTTCTTCCCAGTCTTTGAAAATTTTGCTTAAGAGTGAGTGACCTGATCAGATGAACTTTCAGGCACAGAAGGGAATTTGCATGGTGTGTAGTACTGTTAGAAGAAAATAAAACCTCAATGTAAAGTATCTTGAGTTTAGTCAGATGTTTTAAACCACATCAGTGTGGATGCATTGCGAAAAATGTTTCAAAAATAATAAATGCTATTCTTATCATTTTTATTACAGGCTGGGTTATACAGAAGACAGTCGCACAGTAATCACAGTTCTTAAGTAATAGTATGCAATTATATTCCTCAAAACCACTGGGAATGCTGCAAGCATGTTAGTTTATAAAAGAGGAATAAAAAGCCCCAAAGCTGTTACTTAAATCTGTAACCATGGCTGCCTGTATCACTTCAACCTTTTTCTGTAGCTTTGGCTGTATTTCTAAAGACAGATCCTCTGAACCTTTTCTGGTGAATACCTTTTTCATCCATTTCTGTTGCGTGAGCTAGGCACACGAGGAAGGATTACTTGCTTGCTGCTTGTGTTGACGTGGGAGAGAAGCAGGTATTTTTTTTTTTAATCGGGTATTAGATTGTTTGAAAAAAAATACAAATTGAAGCATTTGATGGCTAGTTTGGACAGTATAAAATTCTGGAAGGAATATGTATTTACTTTTTAGAATGCTCACTAGACAGAAGAACTCCTACCTGCTGTTTTTTAAAATGTTTATAAATGGACAGTGCTTGCCAGACAGTGCTGTGTTGAAGATACCTTAGCCTGGCAGAATCTTTGAAATAGTTGTTTGGACTGTAAAATTACAGATTTGTTTTCAAGATGATCCAGAAATCACACTATCACCTGAACAACTATCTGAGAACCTGTAGAGTTATATTTTTAGCTTTTGGGGCAGCTTAGCTTGAGTTTTGACATCTAAGTGCTTCCTGTGGGATCATGTAAAGGAACAAAAATTGATGAAATTACAACTTGTTTTCCATCACAGTTAAGTCCAGGAATGCATTTGTTTGTACCTAACAGTTGGAAGTTCTTTCTACTTATCTTTCTGAAAAAATATTTTCTTGTTTTGGGGACTAGTACTGGTTCAAGTAAAATTTGTTTGTTTCAGTCCTCTTTAATAATAATAATAATGTCTTATTTCCCTTTTTAAAAAAAAAAAAAAATTAACTACGTGGATGGGGCTCTGAGCAATGTGATCTAGTTGAAGATGTCCCTGCTTATTGCAGGGGAATTTGTCTAGACGACCTTTAAAAGGTCCCTTCTAACCAAGGTATTCTATGTATATTAGATTGCCGTAATTTATTCTCACTGATTTTCTCCAGCTCCTTTATTAATTTAATTCACTTCTGAGAATTCTCCTAATTATAGCAGTAGATGTGCATTTGGTTCCACTTACTATAAATGCAGGTTGTACTGGGAAGGCCATCACAGATACAGACTACTTTGTGCTACTGTACACTTCCATGAACCAAAAATGACTGCCAAACAGACTCTTGTTTAGAATTTGGTTATTATTTGGTCACTAGGGAAAAAAGAGATTTGATATGCCCCTCTCCTTTTAAGAATTTTCTCTGATAATTGCTGCTTTGAATCATTCATCATCTTGAGTTCACATTTTGATTACATTGTGGGTTTTTTGGATGAGGCTTCTTGAGAACCTTTCATTTTACTCATTTTATCCAAACCCAAATCAATAAAAATAACTTATTTAATTATAAAGCTAAAAAAAAAAAGAATAAAGCTATTTCTTCTTTATGTTCAATAGTCAGTCCCTTCCTACAACCTTCCTGTGTTTATTTGAAGATTTCTAACCTTACTTATTCTGTCTCTTACACAAGTAATATTCTAAGTGTATCAGGACAGGGAGAGATGAGGAAATATGTTTATTCTCACAAATGAACTGAATATTACCCTGCAGCCAAAACTCTTTTGTTTTGGGATGTAACTCTTTTTTGTGATTACTATATAAGATGTCTTTATATCAAGGCTAAAAAAAGAAGATACATCCATCATTATTATTTATCCAGCAGTATAAGTAACATTGTTATGTGTCCAAGAGTATCCAACACTACTTCATAATGTGTTCTGTTTGAATATCTCTGTGTTAACTTACTCTGGTTTCTTTTTTTTTTTTTTTCCTGATAAGCAATGCTTCATGAAAGAGCTTTATCAAGCTAAATGAATTTTTTAGAAGCATAGACATGTTTAGCAACTTATAACTGCAGAATGCCCTTTAAAGCCCTTTGGTCCATTTTTTCTTCCCGGAGTCTGAGTATGTCATTTCTTGTACATCATACAAACATTAAGACTATTGACTCCTGTTGAAAAGAGTCTATTAGTTGCTGTGCTATGTAAGAGTCTAGTCAGTTGTGCTTTTGATAGTTACCTCTTTTGTCTGGAGATTTATGCCCCCTTAGCTGAAATGCAGTCAGTGACCTTGCAGGTGCTGTTAGGCTCTTCTCAGCACAAATAAAGTGAATTGGCTCAGAGTGCCTTTTGTTGCATGAAACAAATTAGGAGTACACAGTTGCCTAGCTAGTGCCTCAGAATGTGGCTTGAGCAGATTAATGACTTTCTACCATGGACTCTGTGTGTATGAGTATGCATGTGTGTCCATCTCCTTCCCCATTGTGGGTTTAGTTTGTTTGTTTCTTTTTTGGCTGGCTTGCTTTGTTTGTAGAGAAACCTCAGAACTAGTGCATGGGCTAAGAGGCAGGAGAGATGACAGCTTAGAAATCACATGATAGGAGGGAGGGTGAAACCTTCCCATTTCAGCAGGAGTAAGTGCAGCTGTTTATTGAACCTTTACCCTTAAAGTTAACTTCCAATTTAGGGTGGCTGTTTAAAAAACAGCTCTATCTAGAATTGCCAAAACCATGTTTGGCCATGCTGTGCATGTAAATGGTTGAAAACCGATTGCTTTTGTACAAATGTTGTCAATTTGTTTGCCCTTGGCCCATCTGCCATGGTGTATTGGGTGTGTGTGGCAAGGTTTTGATAGTGGGGGCTCTACAGAGGTGACTTCTGTGAGGAGCTGCTGGAGACTTCCCACCTGTCCAATAGAGCCAATGACAGATGGCTACAAGATGGACCCACTGCTGGCCAAGGCTGAGCCCATCAGTGATGGTGGTAGTGCCTCTGTGATAATGTATTTAAGAAGGGGGAGAAAAAACCACATGCACAATAGAAACTGCAGCTGAGAGAGAGGAGTGAGAACATGTGAGAGCAATAACTCTGTAGACACCAAGGTCAGTGAAGAAGGAGGGACAGGAGGTGCTCCAAGCACTGGAGCAGATTCCCTGGCAGCCCATGGTGAGGCAGCTGTGCCCCTGCAGCCCACGGAGGGTAACGGGGGAGCAGATATCAACCTGCAGCCGGGGAGGAGCCCATGCAGGAGCAGGTGGATGCAGCTGAAGAAGGCTGTGACCCTGTGGGAAGCCTACACGCTGGAGCAGCTCCTGGCAGGAGCTCTGGCCCCGTGAAGAGAGGAGCCCAAGCTGGAGGAGGTTTGCTGGCAGGACTTGTGACCCCGTGGCGGACTCATGCTGGAGCAGCCTGTTCCTGAAGAACTGAACCCTGTGGAGGACCCACGCTGGAGCAAGCAGTTCATGAGGAACTGCAGCCCATGGGAAGGACTCATGTTGGAGAAGTTCATGGAGGACTGTCTCCTGTGAGAAGGACCCCATGCTGGGGCAGGGCAAGAGTGTGAGGAGTCCTCCCCCTGAGGAGGAAGGAGCGGAAGAGACAACCTGTGATAAACTGACTGGAACTCCCGTTCCCTGTCCCCCTGCACTGCTCGGGAGGGTAAGGTAGAGAAAATCAGGAGTAAAGTTGAGCTTGGGAAGAGGGATAGGGGAAGGTGTTTTTAAGATTTGGTTTTATTTCTCATTATTATTCTCTGATTTGATTGGCAGTAGATTAAATTAATTTCCTCAGGTCAAGTCTGTTTTGTTCATGCCAGTAATTAGTGAATGATCTCTCCCTGTCCTTATCTCAACCCGTGAGCCTTTTGTTATATTTTTGTCCCTTGTCCAGCTGAGGAGGAGAGTGATAGAGTGGGCATTTGGTGTCCAGCCAGGGTCAACCCACCACAGTTGGAAAAGAGTGAAGCTCCAGAAGTGCTTTTATAGTAGTAGAGGTGCTACAGGTTCCTTTTCAAATGCTTCTAGTTGAACAACATTGTTTTTGAAGATCCACTCACATGTGATCACAGGACTTATGGGGAGGTAGAAGCCAAATATTCCTATGTGGTTTGTGAGCCTCCTTTTCTTCCTTCCCCTGGTCTGTTTCTTTTGTGTCTATGTCACAAAAGTTATCTTGGCTTAGACATCTGTAAATCAAGAGAGACAGTGTGGATCTTAATACAGTTACTATACGTAGAGTTTTATAAGGGGAAGAGACCAGGGTAGAATCTGCTATGACAAAGTAGAATGACTATTTTCCCAGTAGAACCATGACTTAGAAGAGGGAAGGGGCAAATGCCAGTGTAATATAGGTTTGAACAAGAAAATGGATAGAAAGAAGATAGTATTTAAAGGCAGAAGTGTCATACGGAGTGAGTGAAAATTTATGAAGTACTGAGTGAAAATATGTGAAGTGGTGGGAGTGGAAGAACAGAAAGGATTATAAGCAGGGGGGTGAGTTGTGTGTTCTTGGTTGAGTGTAATGGCTTGGGATGCTTTTCTGATATTTGTAAAACCGAGAAAAAATGGTTTTCTCGAGCAGTTGCATTTTAATGATGATGGATTGAATTTTTGTGAACAGAGAATTAGATAAACATGGAGAAAATTTTTTGACTCTAATATGACATTGACAGCCTTTATGCTACAAATAGTAGTTTAAAATTCATACTTTAAAAGATCAACTCTTGAATGTAAGTTTGGGAAGCTTAGCAACCATTTGCCTGCAGAAGGAAAAGCCAGTGACATTTTTGCTGCTTACAGAGTTGCAAGAGCAACGAAGATGGAGGGACTGATGTTTTGCATATCAGAATGAGCATTCAAGGAAGGATGAGTAACTTTCCCAGTCCAGTGACTGTTCATTCTGTCTGCCCTGTTCTTGCTGGCTCTGTTAGTAAACATCTACTAGATTTGTGAGCGTTCCCATGCTGGTTAGATCCCTAACTCACAATTAAAATCAATATTATTTAAATGGCACTTCTGAAACCAGAGAGGTATCCTTAATGTGTTCTATTGAGACCAGAATTATGAAAATAGTATACCCATTTATTGTTCTCCTGTGTGTAACACTGAAAGATCCAGTAATGTTATCACCATATTCTGTGTGCAGATCTCTGTCAAAAATGGAAATGGATGTTACGTGTTCTGGCTTCTGACTGCTCTCTGCTGACCATATTTTGCAAGGCATAATATACACATCAGAGCAGTTCTTTGGAAAGGTGCTGAGGAGTTAAGCCTCTGGAGGAATAATTACTTTCTGCTAAATTTATGGGTAGATGCATCCTTATGAGAGGAGTTCAGCTCTAAAATTCTAACACTTCTCCCCAGGCTATTTTCCCTAAGGGTGTCTTGCTGGCCAGCTTGCCTTTTTATCCGTTTCTTTCCTTGTATGGTGCAGAACACCATAATATCTGTAAACCTCCTAACCATTTAAAAATAGAAATAACAATAACAGTCTTACATCCTTCTATCCCAGTCCGTAGGAGAAATATTTTTAAAGAAAAAAATAAGTCAAAACTTGTGAGACGATCTTGGCAAAGCCAAATGAGAGTTAGTTTTGCATTTAATTTGGAGCCTGAGGTTTGCACTTACTTTTCAAGCTGAATGAAGTATTTCATGTTCAGCTGAGCTTGTGCGAAATCTGACTTCTTTAGTTAAAAGCTAGCTGATAATTTTATGAAGCCAGTGTGAGGTAGCTCTTCTAGTTATGGTTAGAGAAGTTACTGGAAGTACCCGAATATCAGAATAGAGTTCTTGAAGTGATCTTTATGAGAAGCAGAACAAGAGCAAAACAGCTGAGCGCCATGTTAACAATGACCTGTGCTGCTGAATGGATAAAGCTTTTATGTTGGTTTTCTGTAGCTGTGTGATTTTATTCTTTGGGGTGAGTTGCAGTAATTGTAATACTGAGTCTGGAGGATGTGAATTTGTACAGGTGGCTTGCTTTCTTTTTCTTGGTTTGGAAATACTGTTTGTGGAACGGAGGGAATTACTTGTACTGAAAAAATAGGAGAATATGTTAGAAGATATTTGTTGCCTGTTACCTTTTCAGTTTTGCGATAGATTAATTTGTTGAAATACACCAAATGCTTTCATGTATAAATTGCAAATGTTGTAAAGATTATATGTGTTTTGTGTCTCTACAATTGTTTCTACACTCTTCTTGATAATCTTTCCTTTTTGAAGTGGATGTTGCCAATATCAGTGTAGACTTGAAACACCTGCTTTAAAACCAGAACTTTATTTCTTTCTAAAACTGCAGTGCTGTGAAGTGCAAGATTGGTAACAGATTGAATTTCTCATTTTTGGATTTAACTGTATATAGTAGTTAGGTGTTTTTTACTAATGCAGCCCTATAGATACTACTTTCTGGTAGAAGGAGACATTGCTGGGACAGCTGACATTAACATGTAGGTGGAAGATTTAAGGTAAATTATTTTTTGAATTAAAGAAACTAAATGCTGCAAAAAACTGTCATGGAAATATATTTAAAGATGGCATCTGCCTTTATACTGTAGATTGTATTATAAAGTAGTATGTTTCAAAAGTAGCAAAGTAAGTATAATGACAATTTCACTTTGAATTATTGTGTGTATACAGATGTCAGGGTTTCTTAACATCTAAAGTCTGTATCTTTGGTTGCATTATTTGCAGAGACATCACTCCTTTGTAGCACTACATTAGACAGTCAAACTGTAAAAATGAAAAATCAAATGAGAAATAAAAAAGCCTCCACACTTAAATGTGAAGACAAAAGCATGAATGACAAGTTGGATCTATTGTTTGGTGAACAAAAGGAAACAGGTTCATAAAATGGGTAGAAAGATAAATAGGTCATTACTGAAACTGATACAGAAGTTTTGGAAAATGGGCAAGAAATGGGGTGGGAAAAGAAAATTGAGTCAGAGATTAATCAGAGGAAAGATGTGGAGCAGAATACACACTTGGATGAGTCTTACAGCAAGTAAGGCACGATACCAAAAATACAAATACAGCAGTTCATGTATAGTAAGAACCTTGTGTCAGAAATTAAAGATAGTAAAATAGCTATCATGGTAAGTGAATTTATTATTAAAATGACTTTTTTTTTTCTGTGTTAGCTTTTAACTGTTTATAAATTTAGTGAGAGGAGAAATAGGTGGTAAATCTATTGAATACTTGATAGGCTGTACCATTGCCATTGTTATATTACTGTATTTTGAGACTTGTGAAGCCTAGTGAAATTTATTCAATTGTCTTTTTAAGACATGGCAAGTGTAGTAACAACAAAACTGTCTGTTTATTCAGTAAGGAAAGAGGAAGAACTAGTGTCATTCATATGTTATATAATTAAAAAACACAGACAGTGATGAAGATTCCTGGTCAAAGATGAAAGGAGCCTTCTCAGCAGTCAGGAGCGGAGGGAAGATGCTCTGCTTATTAAACAGCAGCTGTGATCAGTTAAGGGAGAAATTTAAACCCAGGTTTCCCATGCTTGTATGTTGTGTTGCTAGGGTTTATTTTTTAGTATTTTTTTGAGTTCATCTCAGTTCAAGAAAACTGTCTTCCACTATGTACAATGTCATTTCCTTACTCGGTAAGTTTTGCCTGTGATCCCTGTTCCAAGATTTGAATTTCAGTCTGGCTGAATGCCTGTTCTTTGCCTGTGTTTCATTTACCAGCCAGTTCAGATTGATTTGTGTTAGCGACTTGTTTTTTCTCCTCACTCATACATGTCCCATCACTTGCAAGTTTTACCAGACATGGTATTTTCCCCCGCTTAGTAGTGTTTTTGAAGGAAGATATATGACCAAGAATTTGTTTGTGGGGTCCATCTAAAATATTTTATGTTTCCATACTTCAGTACAGGTACCTAGTTTGTATACAGCATCAGTGTACTTTGTCACTGTGTGTAGTTTTTTATTATGTTTTCAATCTCTCATGAGCAGATGATGTAGTTTCTTAGTCAAAATGTGCAGCAACTAATAGAGTGCTTTACCAAATTATAGCTGTATTATAATGGATGTTTCCATTAATTATCTGAACTCCCAAATTTGATGGAAAACTATCCTGTTAGTTTGACAAGATGTAGTTTCATCCATTATTTTTCTGAGATATTTTGGGGGGATAAAGGAGGCTTGGTTTTCTTTAAAAAAATGCCACATTTCTTCCCTGTCTTTGGAACTGCCCTCTTTTTTTCCATGTGCTTGCTCAAATTCAGCACGAAAAATAAAGATGATCTATGGCACATTCTTCAATGAAAATCTTGGATGGAAGTGGTATGGATCTTATGATCTGAATGAAAAGAGGAGCCAATATAAAGTATTCTGTAACTTCAATTTTCTAATATTTTTGTCAGGAAATTTAGAGATAAGACAGCCACTCTGGAATCATTTGTATCATAGTATTGCAGCTATTACTGCTATGTTAAAGTGTGCTGTGTAATCAGAAACTTATAAGGGTAGAGAAAGTAGTCTTTTGAATTCCGTGGGTTTTGATTAATTTTAAAAGCCTTTTATGTAATTATGTTGAGTGTTATATAATGACTTGAAGAGCTGATTTCTAGTTTTAGTTGTAGCTGGTCCTATCTTATATGTTGTTCTATGTTTCCGATAAAAATTATCTTGCAAACTTTGCTCTTCTCAGTGAGTTATCTCATTGTTCTGTAATGATACAGGTTATCCCTGGTTTTGCAGATTGGGAAAACTGAGGAACAAAAATTTTGAATGGTTTAATCCAGATCTCAGATCAGATCAAGGACGAAACGGTGAGAGGAATCCACCTTTGGTTCTCTGGCTTTTATTTTTACATCACAATCAAGACAGTGTAAGGTATCTTGAAGAATGAATGTTGAGGCATTTGAATTGAAGCTTTGTTCTGGAAGATCATGGGATAGTAGTAAAGATGTAAACTTTGAAGTTTCCATTATGGTTTTAAGTCCTGGGAGTGATGTAAAATATACTAACACAATGCAGAAACGAACAACTCCCTTCATAGTATCATCTGACACAGAAGCATGATAGTATGATTCAGAAGTATTCAGTCTCTAAAAGAATATCACTGTAGATTTGCAATCGGTTAAGAATCAGGTAATACCAAAGAGTATTAATGTTACCAAAAAAAACCCAAAACCCCAACAACCCCCCCCAGTATTTTGGCAAGAAGTACTATACTCTTTCTGTCAGTTTTCCTATCTTTATACATTTGGCTTCCTGAAGGACTGAAAAGGTTATTTTTGGTCTAGTGCCCAAGGCTAAAAATGGCTTCTGGAATCTTATAGCTCAGTTTGGTGTTGAACAGTTCTGTGTGGTAGTAGCTTAACTGCAGTAATTGGTAGTCTCACTGAAGCATTTTAGTTATGCACTTAAATGTTAAGCTGTGGGAGATGGGGCCATGTGATCCTTCCAACATCTAGTTTATCAGAAAAATTTAAGCCATGTTTATCTATGAAGCAATCGTAGCCTAAAAAAAAAAAAAAAAAAAAAAAAAAAAGAGGCTTTTCTACAAGTATTTGTTAAAGGGGAGTAAGAATGAGTGTAGATTTAGACTCTGCAGGGAAAGGCTCTAAAATGAACAAATAAATCATGGTATTGCTATGAGAATAGTGAGGCATGAGCACTGCAGTTAAGATTGGGGAATGGAACAAGTCTGTGAAGTCTTGTGTTTCTATCCAGTATAGTATGATTTACCTTTAAAAGTGGAAAAAAAAACCCAAAACCCAAACACTACCTCTCCACCAAGTACATTACTGTATATGAATGTGTGCTTATAATAAATGTAGGCTTCTTCAGAATAATTTCGGAATAGTTTGGAGTAGTCAGGAGAATGAGAGGCTGACTATTTAAATCTGAAAAATCTTATACCAGTAAAAGGTCTGAAAAGGAGAAGGCATGAAAAGGCTGGGTATTTCTTCCCCTTACATCCTTCCCAAATCTGTTAAGCTTTTTCCCAAAATTTTTTATTGGAACAAGTGGGAATAATGCACAGTGCTGCAGGAAAAGTAAAGCTTTTCTGACTAGAATTTTTATAAAAATACATATATTCATTTTTTTGTGGGTGAAGTCAGCATGGACAAATTCTGCGAGAAAATCAGTGTTTCTCTAGACATAGCTCATAAACATCCATAAAACCCGCATTCTGAAATCTTCTGAGAAATCAGTATTGGTTTTTTGTGTTCTAAATTTGCAGTGTAAGGCTTTGCTAACACAGCAGTCTAGAAATATGGCCAAAATGAGTTCTGATCAGCTTTGTGATGACACAAATTTGAGATGACCACACTAGTGAATGACTCTGCAAAGACTATTAATTCTGTCAGTGCTAATGTTTGAGAGTTACAAATACTTTTGTTCTCAACCATTTATGTAAAAGAATTATTCCAGATCAGCTTCTGTAAGATACCTGTGTGCAGCTTGCAGAGAGGTTAAATTGTTTTCATGGACTAATCAGAAACCTTGTCACTTGTCTGGAATACAGCTGTTCCTCTAAAACAGAATCTTTTGTTTCCTGTTTTGATGGCTAAATAGTCTAATCTGTTCACATTTCTTGCTTACAATCTCTAGACGAATAGTTTTATAGAATGCTTGCTATTTTAAAATTTTTTTTTTTTGATATGGTACTTACTGAAGATAAATCACCTTCTCAGTCAATAGTATTTGAAGGAATTGGACTCTAAACATTTTCCATCCTTGTCTCTTAACAAAATAATCTTTTCAATGTTGTTGTCACAGAAGAATAAAAATATTTTCAGTTAGAAGGTATTCCTTTGCTTGTAACTGATTCATCTTGAAAATCGAAATATCTTTTGTTCTCAGTCTTAGTTCATTTACATTATGTCTTTGTGTATTAAATATATTAGGTGCATTATATAATTTTAAAAAAGTTTCACCTGCTCTACTTTATGCATGCTACAGTTGTACTTTTTCATATGTTTCTAAATCCTTCTCTGATGCATGAAATAGGTGTAGCCTGATGATAGGCCAATCAAGATGTGTGAAAGAAGTCGGGATGTAGTGAGAAATATATTACTTTATTGATAATTACTATGATTACATTATTAAGGTTATATTAGCATAACTATTATATGTCTTTCCTGTGGAATAGTATAATTAAATCCATGGGAAGCAGTGTTACAAAAAATATAGTAGAGAGCAATAAACTGTTAAGGTTTTTTGCTTTATTAAGAGAAGCTGCTTGCTTTTCGAGTAATTTCTCTAATTTACTTCAAGAAAATTTAGTCACTTCTGTCATTCTTTACCAGATGTATGTCTTACTTCATGCTGCTGTTTTCATTCTGTGACTAGTGGACTATACTTGCTGAAACGTGGAATAATTGATATCTCTTAATACTAAGAGAGACTTCTATGTTGGTACAGCTTGACCCTCTGCCTAATACTGGCCATAAATATCTCTGAGTCTTTGTATCTAGACCAGAAATTTATGGCTCATATGTACTGTCTCGATTTTAAAGTATGCCAGTGATAATAGTATGATTAATTAGATATTTCATTTGGAAATAAATAAAAGAAATTACAGACATTATTTTGTATTTTAGCTTTAACTTCTGGTCACTTGTTCTTTTTTCTTTAACTAGTAGATCAGCTGATTCACTATATCAGATGTTCACTCTTCTGCAGTTGTTTATAAATTAGTTTTTGCTTTTGTCCTCAATAAACTAGGAGCTTTGATTAATGAGGCGTAATTCCTATTAATCTAATTTAAGATGCTACTGCAGTTGTCCATCTAGCTTCCTACTGAAATGTACTGCCCATAACTAGGGTGACAAGGCTAAATGGTGATGAAGGATTTAAACTAACAGGACAGGCTCTGAATTGTGATACTGAGGAGCTGGCACATGATTCCACTTGGTGCCCCTGTTCTAGGGAAAGTAAGTGCCAACAGAGGGGTAAAGGGCAGAGTTGAGGCTGCTAATACCTCACATTGCTTTAGTGAATGTTGCAAGGGCTTGTGAATCAGCCCTAAACAGACAAACCTTTGGTGTTCTGCCATTAAATGATTTCAGATCCCAAATCTTGTGATTTCACAAAACCTTATAGGTTTTTGGGTGCTTTAATCTTTTTATTGCCTTTTACTTAGTTATTAACTGAACAATTGGGCACAGCAGTTTGTGAGGTGCTTTGCAAAGACTGTCAGTGGGGTAATGTGTGTTCAGCTTATTTATCAGTAGTTGCTGTTAATGCACCTAACTTTCATGATAGTCATTTGCACCTTAGAGTTGGCAGGAGCTTGTGATTGTCATCACTCCAAGCTTATGCTGTCACTTCCCAAGACTATGGTTGCATTCTTCCATGTTGTATTTTTAAGTTTTCATATGACAGGGTTAAGTATGAGTGTGATTGTGTCTAACCTACCATGTGCTCCAGGCCCTCATGTATCTGTAACTTGGCCTTGCTGTTATTTATAACACCATTAACATCAATCACTTGCAGATTTTATCAGCAATGGCTTTGTATTCTAGGGGGAAAAGTCTCAAAAATCTTGACTAATGTTGGGTTTTGGAGAAGTACATATAAAAATTTTTCCATATGAGATGCTTAATGACTTCCTTGAGGATATTGTTCAGTTTCTCTGAGTAGATGTTGGATTAACACTTTACAACCAAATCAAAATTACTGATGTTCTGGTATGAACAAATCAAAGAGGCTTTTCTGGTAGACAGTGTGTTCATATGAGATTATAGAATATGATTTGTTTCAGTAGTGTACAAGTTCTAGCTTCTGATGATGTTTTTTTTAAGATATCAAAGTAATTTTTTTTTCCTTGCAATAATTTTACACCTGTGTCTCCTTAGGTGTTTTGCTATATGAATTAGGGACATAAAAATGAAGGTTATTTCTAATGTTGAAGAAATTTTTAAATACAGGAAAACTTGCTTTTTAATTAAGAATGGCTCTGTGAGCATCCATTCTAGAGTGAGTTGCTTGACGATTCTGTTTATAGAAACAGGATGTTTTGGTTTTATGAAATGTGGATTTCTTTGGAACTCATTTTGAGAAAGTGTTTGTGTGTCTCCACCCTGGGTGGAATGCAGATGACATCAGGTTTTTTTTATGTACTGGTGCTTCAGTCTGTACATAAAGGCCAGCTTTAGAAGTGTCAGTGACATAAAAGGGGTTACATGTTAAGCAGCCTTACTATTTAAGATGAATTGGTAGTATTGATGTCTAGGTGATCATATCTAAGGCAATAAAAATAGAGTAGTAGGTGGTTTGGCATTTTTTCTATACCATTTAAAATTATTCTAAGTGATTGCCATCCACCTTAAATAATTTTGTGATCTTTCTAAAGCATACCCCTTCAGTTGTCTTTCTTGGATGGCAAAGCTGTGTTGTTCACTTCTTTTGGATCTCTTATCTGTGGTTTTCTTTCACTTGTGATAATTTTGGTTCAACTGACATTTGATTTTAGTGGTAACTTTTTCCTTTGGAAACTTTTGGTTAAGATCTAATTACAACTTCACAAAAACCGCTTCTTTAAACAGAATATTTGTTTGTAAATAAAAAGGCAAGTACCAGTTAAAATATGCAGTTAATAAAAGCTTTATTCTTACTTTGTATCTAAATTTTACAGGATCGTAGGATAATTCAGAGTGGAAGGAACCTCTGAAGGGCATCTGGTCCAACCATCTGTGCAAAGTTGGGTCAAGTATGAACCTGTTCAGTCTGTTCTTGCCAGCTGAGCTGTATTTCATTTAGCTAAGCGTATTTCATTTAGCAGAGGCATTCCCAAGTATCTTGAATTCCCAGTTATTCCCCCTGTTGTGAATTCCCAACATTTTCTTGGTGAAAGAAGACCCAAGGTGATTAAATTTGTGTACAACCTTGCTTTGCATCTATGCAAAATATACTACTCAGACACCTTTTGTCTGCTGACATGTTTACCCATAAACCTACTTTTGTAGAGTTTTGCTCCAGTTGTGTATTGACATAAATTCTGACATGCTTTGCATCTATTATTGAATGCAGACTCTCATTGTTAGTCTGTCTAGGGAATACTGAGGACAGGACTTAGGTTGCCACATTTTGGAATTGCTTTTACAACATTTTAAAAGAGAACAGGGTGGTCTTCGTTATAATTTTAAACCCTATTCTGGGTACATTGGTGTTTCTTCATTTGGAAGATGTTAATGAGGAACTTGTAGCACTCAAGACTGAAATGCTTAAGGAGACATGGATTTGTTTAGGTTGAGATAGTGGCTTGGGGTTAGTTGTGTGTTGTTTGTTTGTTTGGGCTTTTTTAAGTTCTGATGGCAACTGGAATGCCTGTGTTTAAAATTACTGAACTGTTTAAGTGGTATGGTGGTAAATTCTACTTATTTGTTCTGTGTTAACGCCAGGAGGCAGCTAAGCCCAACACAGCTACTCACTCACTCCTCCCCAGTGAGATGGAGAAGAGAACTGGAAGGCTAAAAGTGAGAAAACCTGTGGATTGAGATAAAGACTGTTTAATAGATAAAGGTGCATGTGCAAACAAAGCAAAAGAAGTTGTGGTGTGGGGTTGGGGTGGTTTTTTGTCAATTTGGTGTGCAAATACAGGTAGGGTGAAAGGTAGACATAATTGAAGTTATTGTCAAAATCCCTTCTGACTGTTGTATGTGGGATTTTCCCTGTTCTGAATTTCTAAAATAAATTATAGGACTAGGTTATATCAGCATAAAGTAGCTTACTGTCTTTTGTCTGCCTAAACCTCAGCACAGGTTTATTCAACCTATTTTCTTGTCAAGATCTTCTGTCATGTTGCTAGTTGTATCCTGCTGTCAGCATCTGAGTTTAGTTAGTTCCAAAGGAGTTTCAGTATGTGTGTGTTACTGACTGTTAGTGTAGATGTCTGTATACAGTGTGACTTTGCAGTTATAGCTGTTGAAAGTTACTTTTGCTCACTAGCTAGTATGTATGCTCTGGCATGTTATGCCTTGGTTTTAATTCTTACTTTCAGACTGTCTTGGGGAAACTGTAGCACTGTATCAGCAGTAATGTAAATAATAAAATATTAGGATAATTTGTTCTTATATTCCAGTATCAATGTTAGAAAATTATCTTCTGATATTTATATTAACTGCAATATATTTTCATTGCATACAGCGTCACTACTATATAATATCACTTCATTAAATATGGTTTTAAAATGTGAAATTTCTCCTCACTTCTTCCCCAGTAGGAGGAACAGAGTATATGATAGAGGACAAATACTTGTTTTCTTTACATTTCTTCTCTTTGGTTTCTTCTCTTTAGATTCTTTAGCAAAACACCAAAGCCAGCAGCTGTTAAAAGCAAGTTAAAACCTGTTTTCTGAATTTAATCAGATTAAAATATGCGGGAGAACTCATTTGTGACAAGATGATACCAGACTACTTTTATGATTCAGCCATATATTAGTATAAAATGGTTTAGGTAATGAAATGCATTGGAAGCTGTTCTATTCAGCATCGCTATTGTTCAGTGGGATTTTGTTTCTTCTTTTTTTATTAGCTTGAAGAGCAGTAACATATTTATTATTAGCTTGAAGAGCAGTAACATATTTAATCAAGTGATATCTTAGAATATAATGTAATTCTCACAAAACTCTTCCATTAATTGAATTTTCCATTCTCATATGTGGTTACCAATATCATAATACCTCATAAAATATTAATGCAACATTTTAATATTTCTACTTTTTTAATTTATTCCCATAATACCTATCAAGAGCTATAAACTTTCTGAATGGTAAATTTCAACTAGTAAGAACCTTCACGTTAAAACTGGAGAAGTTAATGAGGAATGGAACAGGTAGAAGGTATGTTGGGAGGTGACAAATTTCTAGATAATGTTTAAATAATAT
Organism: Athene cunicularia; assembly: GCF_003259725.1. Classification (NCBI taxonomy): domain Eukaryota; kingdom Metazoa; phylum Chordata; class Aves; order Strigiformes; family Strigidae; genus Athene; species Athene cunicularia. The sequence goes on along the minus strand of NW_020799091.1, from coordinate 29,816,159 downwards.
TAGCCCTCCAAATGCAAATTTTTCGTGCATTCTGTTAGCCTTTATGGCTAAGGGATTAGAAAGAAGGAATAACTATGGTATGTTAGGCCACTGGCAAAATAGTAACAAACAGAGTTATGGTTTTAATATCTTAGCTGCATTGAGTAGTTTTGAACATGGGTATGATTAAATCTCCTTTAACTGTATCTTGTAGTGTCCTCATAAATATAGTAAGTTGTAATTTTTAAAGAAAAAGGAAGTACAGTGAGGATAGTAATTCAGTTTATAATCCTACTATACTGCATTTTTATATAGTTTGGTAACATGGTTTCTTGGGGCATTGCTCTATGTTCCTTGATTTTCATTTAAAATGTCTGTCAGCGTACCTGGCACTAATTAACTAGTGGAAGTCGGTGTTCAAATAATATCACTTGACTGTATCATCTGTAATGGTTTCAGGGACTTTCCATTGGATTTCCACTGTGGTAATAGGTAGTTTTTTAGACAGCATTTTTTTTAAAAAAGGAACTTTGGCTCTTGGTCTCTCATAAAACTACTATGTAAACACTGAACTGCAGATACAGCTTTAGCCATTTTTACTGCATTTTACTAATTTGGGGCAAAATTTATAAGTTACATAGTATGAATCTATTGTTTTGCAGTGTTTTAGTAGTTAGCTTGGAATTGCACAATGAATACTGTATGGTACTTAAGAGTAAGATGGCAAGGCTACATTTTAGGATACCTGTTGGAAGTTTGTTCCTCCCCTCTTTTGCTTTGACAACCTCAGATTTACAGTAACAAAACTAGTAAATTCACGGAAGATTTGAGTCTTGGGGCAAATACTGGCTCACTCTGAGGAAAAAAAAAAGAAGGGAACAGAGATTGAGCCCACCTTTTTTTTTTTTTTGTAGAAAAACAAATTCTGAGGTATAATCCCTTGAAAAGAGGGTTCTCTGAGAACTTTGCTTTTAGTTGTGCAAAAAAGAGGATCTGTAATTCAGAATGGTTATTTAATAAAGGAAAGTTTATGAAAATGAGTGTATGATTACCTTGTTTTCATCAATTTTGGTTTTGATGGCCTATGTTACTTTGAAGTGAAACTTGAAAAAACAGTTTTTAATACCAAACAGTAACTTTCAGCTCCTAATAGAAGGTTGTTGACCTGCACACTTAAATACCTTCTTACTTGTGACTGAATCTATTAATTTATGGAAAAATCTTTTGCTATTTTCATGTACCTTTTTTCTATGGAGAGAGCCAAATGATCTGTAATGGCCTACCTAGTATCTTGCTTCAGATGAATGAGATAAATATGAAAATTGAAAATGAACTAATTCAAGTTAACAAAATAAATACAAATAGGCTTACATGGGATACCATAGCCCAAATATCGCTCTTGACCAATAATTTACATATTACGTACTTTTAGCAAATGGCAAAAGCAATTGTCTAATCATATTTCCCAGAATGCTGATTTTCATTTCAGAATAAATTAATTTTACTGTTTGTGCTTGGGTGGTTTTTTTTTTTTTTTTTTTAATATTGAAAGTTTACTTTGTGAGGGCTAGTTGAGTCAAAATTTCTGAAGGTTGCCAGATCAGTATTCCTTGTTTTGGTGAGATTATCCACCCAATATATATGTTTCATATTTGCTTGTAAGTCTTAAAGGAAAATTTTATTTATAGATCAATGTTACTTTTTATCCTTGTTTGTGTGTGTGTGTGTGTGTATATATATATATCTATATCTCAAAGTTAGGCCTCTCTAAGCCTTTGTAGGGGAGGTAGGGTACTTACTTGCCAGATTATCCCCAGATAAAGCCACAGTTAAGCCATGAGAATGTATTTCCTTAAGACTATTCCTGGGGTAACTATTCACATAAAAACACATTTGTTTTTAGGTTCATAATTATATGCAGGCAAAATATTTCAGATTATACTGACTATTGAAATTACTGCTTACCGGAGTTTTATATAAAGCAGTTTCTCAAACAAGGATGTACTTGAACAAAGAACTGCTTCACTCATTGTTCATTGTATTCTTTCATTTGCAGGGGTGTGCAAGCGCATGTGCATAGACATGTGAGAGAACTATATATGCACATACACACATTTCAGATATATGGTCTTAAAATTTGGATTTTTTTCTAGTTGGGAGAAAAAAAGTCACGTTTTTATGTCCGTGATTTGAAAATTAAAGGTTGTTCTAGTGTTGTCATGGGAGCTTTTCAAGATCAGTTTTAAGAACAAAGTTTGTGATTTACACAGAATTCATTTAAAGAAGTTGTGTATATATTTCATTCTGAACTTGGTTGCTACTCAGAGTACATACTTATGGATTTATGTTATTTTTACAGTAATTTCTGCATGGTCACACTTTTATTTGCTTAGGTAGAAATGTAGCATTAGGTATTTTGTTATCTACTTATGTATGTTATATAGTAATCTTATGTAAAGTATGCAGCTGACTACTGATTTAAAATTCTTATTCTGTTACAGAAAAAGTGAATACCAGCAGAGTATGAGTACCTCAAAATTCAAACCTAATTTTTAAAAATGTTGTTTGCATCCTTGTGCAATTGTTTTTCTAAATATATCTGGCCACAGTCTAGCAAAAAAAAAAAATGGTTTGCTTTTCACTCATGGCTTTGATCTCTGTAGATCCTTCCATGTAAGTTTTAATGTGGTCTATATCATTACTTACAAGCTTGCTTAGGGTCTGAGAGGAGTGACCCATCTTAAACATATGGGCTGAGATATTTATGGCTGTCTTGTTATTTGCTTTCTGATTCCTTTTTGATATTAATATAATATTCTGCCTTCCTTAGGCAAAGGAAATGTCTTTGTATTTCAGATACTTGATTGCATTCTGTTCCTCTGTATGATGAGGAATCCTAAAAGACAGCATTTTAAGTGGATTTAATACAGATGAGTGTTTTTAATACATATAAACACTAATGAAAAAAATTTTATGCCTTCTCTGGGCCATTTTTATATCATAACTGTATTCCTTAAAAATCAGTTGCAGCTACTAATTCTGCCTCTTAGATGTCAGCAGATTAGTGTCACTATGTTACTTGAAGCAAGATGTGTTAAACCCTTATTCAAGGGTTAGATCTATGAATCCTATAGAAAAGCTGCTTAGAAGCTACAGCAAGTTTTGTCATCTGTTAATTTCAGGTCTACAGAGGAAGTTTTTACTGTGGGATTTTTTTTTTGTGGATTTTCTTGGGTTTTTTAAGCATTAAACCCTGAGGGCAGGTGTAATGGATGAAATTACTGGTGAAAGTTGTGTTAGTTATGCAGTTACTGATTTTTCATTTGAATAGAACTGTATCAGTCAAAAGAGATTTGTGTATGTATACACTGGCAGTCAGCAGAATTTGCAAGAGTGGATCTTGAAAGCAAAATAGTTGTTACTGGGGCCTCAGTCACCCAACTGTTACAAATTTAAAGGGATTTTATTTTTGACTTGTTCTGATCTCATAGGCTGACTGTCCTTTTTGGAGTGTATTTTCAAGTTTTGTTGCCTCTACAAGTTGATGTGCTCTCTCCTGTGCATTATAGAATGGTAAATGCTGATGTCAAGGAGGTGATCTATGAAAGATGCTATGTTCAAAGTATCATGTCAAGCATACCAAAAAAAAATATCACTTACTCTTCTGCTGAAACAAGAAATTATCTCTGTCATTGCTTTGAAGGACAGAAGACCTAGAATAATTCTGATCATATATTGCGATTTGAAAGATGACTGGATCTAATGCTTTCAGAGTTGCACTTCAGTGGCTTACATTTGGCCATTGTCGAAATTTTGTTTTAATAACTGGTACTGTTTGGCATGACTTTCTCTCCTTATATGTGATTTCATAAAGAGGTAATAAAATCAGGTTTTTCTAGTTTGGAAGACTTTAAATAAGGCTGACATTGTTTTGAAAGTTAAGTTGACAGGGTAAGATAGATTAACATTTGATTATTTAATATGATTCCCTAAATACTACATTAGATACATCAGTGACTTAGATTTTTTTTTTTTAAATTTTTGTTAATAAATTGGGCATAGGCAAAAAGCTAATTTACATTAGCAAAATTATAATGCAAATTTAATCTATAATAGTCACCTTTTTAAAGGTAATTATTTGGAGCATAGCTGTTGCTTTTGAAAGATAAATATAATTCCTGTAATTTTGGAGGGTTGAATTTTTGGTCTGATGCTATGTAGTAATCTGTGTTATGAGTTAGTTGATATGTTGCAAGGACATTTTAATTGCCATCTCCTTTTAGCGTAGCTGTGCCTCCTTCCCCAGCTACTACAGGGTTATCCAGGAGCCATCAGCCCATCAGAGGCTCATCTCCACAAGCTCAGAGGAGCACAGAGGCACACAGGCAGGCAAGGAACACAGATTAAATATTTGGAGGAAGAGATACCCTCCCAGTAAGCCTTAGCCAAGGTATGAGACCCATTAGGATGAATGAAGGCTGGAACACCTTTTATACTGAGAGGGGTTCTGCCTTGGAGTATGGGGTGCACTGGGGGCTGCAGGAGAAGAACATTTTTGGATTGCACAGGATTTCACAGAATTATCTAGGTTGTAAAAGACCTTGAAGATCATCTAGTCCAACCATTAATCTAATGCTAACCGTTCCCAACTACACCCTATCCCTCAGCGCTTATGTCAGCCCGACTCTTAAACACCTCCAGGGATGTGGACACCACCACCTCCCTGGGCAGCCCATTCCAACGCTAACAACCCGTTCTGTAAAGAAATACTTCCTGACATCTAATCTAAACCTCCCCTGGTGCAACTTGAGGCCATTACCCCTTGTCCTGTCACTTGTTAATTCATTAAAGAGACTCATCCCATCTCTCTGCAACCTCCATATTATGGCATGCTTTGGAGATGAGCCAAAACTCGGGAAAGGGAGTGATTTAAGTGATTGGGGATGAACATGTATGGGAAAATAGGGGTATTTAGGGGATAAAAGAGGCCAGTCACTTGTAAATAATTTGCTGGTCAGTATGCTTGTCTGATCATGCCTTGCCCCTCAGCAGTCCAGTCTGTTTTATCTTATTAAATTCCTTCTTAACTCATTTCCTGGGGGAGGGACTCCTTATTCTGTGCACATGGGGGTGTGTCTGTGGACCTGAGTGCCAGCAACTGGAGTTGGACCTTGAGTTGGAATGTCTTTCTGTCTGTGGTGTGAGCAAAGAGAGAGAATGGACTGCCAGCAAGTGGAGTGGGATTACAGGTTACAGGGTCTACGGTGCCAGTGACTGGAGAGACGAGTGATTGAAATGAAGTGCTGGTCACTGGAGCAGGACCAGGGTTCAGAGGCCTGTGTGTCTGTTCTGCCAGTGCCTGGAGCGAGTGTGGGGTGTGCAGGTGTATGAGTGTTGGCAAGATCAACCCAGACTAGCCAGTGAGTAGGTGAAGTGATAAGGGAGCTGAGGAAGTAGGTGTGCATGTCTCTGAAGGGCAAGTCCATGGGAGTCGCTGGCTGTTGAAGCCAGGAAAGTCCTGGCCAGCTGCTGAAGAGACTGTAGGGTGTGAGTGTCTTTAGGGGTGAGACCTGTTTGTGTGCACCTCTCTGAGGGTGTCTGAGGGTGAGACCACAGCGAGGTTGGCTGTTGGGGGACCAGGGGAGTCCTGGCCAGCTCTGTGTGTGTGTGTGTGTGTGCATGCATGCAGCCTCAGGGCCTCTTATGTCCAAATGCAACTGAGGAGAATGTGTGTCTGAACTCTGCTGCTGGAGGGATCCACATCATGCATATCTCTGTGTGTGTATATATATTATATATTCTCACTAGCAGCTTTCCATCCTGTTTAGTCAAAATGGGAGCAGGACAAGGCTGTTAGTTCTGCCTGTGGTTCTGTGAGTGCTCTGTGTGTATGTCATCATTATCTGCATGGCCAGTTGTGTATATATGCATATATCATGCATATATGTGCATCTGCCTACTGGGAGTACATCCTGGCTACTGGTTGGACCTGGGGGCATGGGGCTGCAGTAGCTTCTTTTTCCTCAGGTTGTCTGATCTGACCTCATAGTTTCCCCTAATATGGTGTACTAGTTTTGATATTTCAGTATCCACGTTTTTTAAGGTATTTAAATATGGAAATTGGAGAATATTTGTCATTACAGATAATAAGTATTAGATAGATCTACTTCTATATTAACATTTATTTAAATAAGCAAGTCTTCAGCAGGAATTGAGTGTAAACAGTGTCTTGCATAGATACCCAACACTTGTAATATAAAAGTTCAGGTATAGGTGAATGTCTTGACATTGTAAATTACCCACTGCGGAGACTGATTTTTCTAACTCTGTTACCTGTTCACTTTGAAGTGATTCATTTTATTAAAAAATTGTGACAGTCTTCAGTAGTACAGTGCTGTTTTCATTTCAGTAAGCAAGAAGCATGAGCCTGAATTGATGATTGTGTTTTAAAGCAGGAGAAAATATCACTTGAGTATGTGACATCCTTTTCACCATCACTACAGTGTTTTAAAACTGGATCATATATTTGGGACAGGATATATCAGAAAAATTCTGCTGTTCTGGTGCTGTCCCTTAGCTGTGTAACTTTCAATTTCTGTTTTTTAAATATCTTTTAAGGAAGTATAACAATGGTTACTGAAAATCAGGGTAACATAAAGCTGATACAGGTGTGTGTCTCACTATGGTGGCTGTATATACTTAAAGTCTTTTTAGACGGTCCTAACATTTTGGAGCTGCAGGGATGGGGACCACTGCAATAGCCAGGGTATCCCCATGGCTTTGTAACATCAAGATGTATGTAGGCTATGCAATTTGAAATGAAAGCCTTTGGTGTAGATTAAAGTAGGCAAAACATTAAACAGTCTTACTGGATATGTAGCATTCAAGTGTGTGGAAAAGTTCCCTCGGGTATTCCTTATAAATTCTTACTGAAACAAAGGCATGTAAAACCTTTCTCTCTGAACTTGTGTTGCTGAACCTTCCGAGTCAGACTTTTTGTAAGTGTTTTGTATCTGTTGGAATTGGAGGTGGAAGAGATCTTGCATGAATTTTCTGCTTTGGACAGTTTCTCTACAACAGCGGTTTCCAAAGTAAAAAATACTAATTACATAACGCTATTCCAATCAAACTGTTTACAGATCCTTGACATGAAACCTGAGGATTTCCTGAAAGAACATCCTTTCGTTTATGACTACTAAAAATACAAGCAATAACCAGAAACAAAACCAAACTGAGTGCGAAGCAGTTTTCCAAAGAAGAACTAGACTGCCTAATCTAGAGATTCTATAATGAAATTTTTAAAGAAAATAATTTTTCATGTTTATCAGTCTTGCAGAGTTGTAGAAGAATGAAGTTTTTATGAAAGTTACATAAACAAATAGAAGATGTCAACTTTTGGTTTTTAAAGAAGAGTTAGACTTGATAAGAGCTCTGCAGACCACTACTTAAAATGTAAACTTTGTTCAGAAAATTTGTGCTCTCTTTAGAGGGGCTGAAAAACTTTGAGCACCTTGACTGTATATACTTTTATTTCCTATATTTGCTTTAAAGCAGCTGAGTAGGAGTGCTTCTCTGTACTCATCTAGAATTGTAGTTTCCCTTCTTACTGTACAAGGGCAATTATTGTTGTAGGGTTTTGCAAATCTTGCTTCTTGAAAATTGCAGCTGAACTTGCAGTGAGATAAGCTTGTGGAAAGCATGTGCAGGAGAAGGGTAGTAAGCAAGCAAATAATTTCTAGAAGTGAGAGACATCTGTCAATTTAAGGGTGAGAGGTGGTGATTTGGGTGCACTGTGGTCCATGGATGAGCAACACAACACAGAGCTACCTATTTTTCATAAGTGATGAAAGAAGTCTCTCTCACAAAAAGAGAATTCCTCTGAAAGATTGGTTCTGAGAACGATTGTCTCTGCAGTGGTGTTTTGCCAATTATTAGGCCTAGCATAAAGGACACAGCCAGCATAAAGATGAACCAATAACCAAAGTGTATTTGATACAAAAGGGCGAGTACATGGGTGAGCACTGGGGGTACAAACAAGTCAGATCATTGACATCAATCCCAGTGACCCCAACAATGACACCACATGACCAACAATGGGTGGAATAAATGGTGAAATGCAGTCTCCCATAGAAGGGACAGGAGACAACCAAGTCAACAAGCCAAGCACATAAGATGAAGGAAGCCACATATTGAATTTCTACACAGCCCATGTTTACAAAGGCCAGACCTGACTGGAGCCCAGTCCCAGGGAGGCAGGAGGCCTTTCCCCAACAGGAAACTCTGCAAAGTGCATCCACCTCACAGACAGACACTGTCCCTTCCTGCAAGTGGTCCCAGCTTTTATCCCCAAGTGTGACACCTGACCTTGGGTTACTTAATGTGGGACACCTGGGGCTCCTTTACCCAATGGCTCTCCCTGCAAGGCCAGACCCACCCTGGAGGGAAGCTTAAAGGGAAACTCACCCCTGCTTTGTGAAGGGCTGTGGGAATCACCCATATGTCAACCTTAATTTGGGGCTTGGGGTTGAAACCCCATCATTTCAAGTGGTGGTTGTCTCAAGCCCCAGGTAGTGTCAGCTTTAAAAAATCTGAAACTCTCTTGCTGCAGTGACTCTTTTTGCGGTCTGCTACTCTACCAATAACTGAATGTAATTCATGCATAAATGATGAAGTTACATGAATTTTACTTGGAATACTAGTGTTAGTGTTTGCCCCTGCTAGAATGTTATTGCTTTCTTTAAGTTCCTAATTAATAGCTAAGTATCAGTAAATATATCTGACTTCTGTGTATGTTGAGAATTCAAAAATTACAGTTGTATCTTAGATGGACTTGAGAGTTAAAAGAACTTTTCATTAACCTCAGAACTCATGTCACTTGTTTATATTAATATTTCTAATAACAGGAGATGATAATTTCAGCAGTAATTTTCTCAGAATTGTTTATATAGCAGTAAGAAAGCTTGAAGGAGGCACATGGCTTTTGTGAGAAAAGCAGGAGGAACTTGAGAGGCATAAGGTAACCAGATTAATTTAATCAAGGATGTTTTTTTTTGATAGGGATAAATACATTATGTTTTCAAAGTGGAGTTAAGTGAATGAAACAGATTGGTCTGACTCTTCTGTGTTAGAAGAAACTTAAGAAACTTGCTATCCAGGACTGTTAGAAGGATTACTGAGTTTTGGCTAGCACTGGAAGCTGTTTCCTCTTACACGGTAAAGCACTATTGTTTCTTAAGAAAAGAGCAACATATTTTTCTTTGGTGATTCTGAGTATTTTCTTTTTGCAGCTGATAAGCATTTTTATTAGTGTGATTAAATGTTATATGTTTGGGGTTTTTTTTTGTGTCATGGAGTCTTGTCTGCTCAAATTATCTGCACATGTGTAAAAGCAACCAGTTGTTATAAATCTTACACTGTTTAAATGTGTCTTCAGATGATTAATTTCAGTTTGTTTTATCACTTCGGACAAAACTCAGAATATTTGTTTAGGTGTTTTTCTGGAGTAGTATCCTACAGGATCCTCTCATGGTTAAACAAAATGGTAAGCTATTTTACTATTAGTTTGACTTTCTGTAATCTAAGCATATTAAAATATCCCTGGCATGTCCTCAGTTAATTTAAGTTTTGAAGTGGTTTTAAAAATCCATTCATCCTGTTGTCACCAGGGAATTTGTCATTGATGTTCCATAAATTTAGTAGTGAACAGTGGTATTTTTTAAAATACCTTTATTTTTGAGGCGGCGAAGCTTAGATGAATATACTTGATTTCAAAACTGTACAAGACATTTTATGGCTGGTGATAATAACTGAAGCATATTGAGCAGAGTAGATGTTCACCTAAAAGGTTTAGTTAGTTTCTGTACTAGAGATATTTCATTTATAGTGAAAATTATTTGACTGTAGAAAGAAAGGAGTGTTATGGTACCACTTTGTTAATGTAACAGCTTTATGTGTCTGGGTAATTTTTTTACTCTTTATATAAATATTCTAGACTCTCAAAAAAGATACTTGGTTAAAATATTTGCTTTATATTAAAGTTCAGAATTACTGTTAATTTAGAGATAGAGTATGTTTTTACAGTACATTTGGAAATATTTCAGGTGGAATTTGTATTTAAGAACTGGAAACAAGTTTTTTTTTTTTTTTTTTTTTTTTTTGGATTGTGAGTTATCAGGACTTCTTCTGTGCCTTGATAGTTAAAATACTTACTTTGCAAGGTTTTCAAGAAAAGAAACGTAAGAAAGAAGGAAGATTCTTAAGGTTATGCTGAGGTCCATGACTGGCAGTGCTTGTGGTTTCCTTGTGGAATTTTCTGAAATTAATGTGAATGAAGATGGGACCACTGGGGAAAGAAAAAAAGTAAATAAAAGATGTACATTAAAAAAGACAATGAAACCTTCAAATAACAGAGCAAATTAGTATCCTGTAGCTGGCCGTAATGAATAGACTAACCACAGTATAGAAACTGTTTCTGGATAGTGTTGATAGCCAAGGCTAAAATAAACCCCTTTTTTGGATATGTGATTATTTTGTGTGATATCTAAATTCTCAGGAGAAATGAGAGGGTTTTTTTATTATTATTATTGAATATAGTTGCTATTTAAGAGAATCCCAGAAAAACAGAGAAAAAAGCATTTTCAGTAAATTGATATCTAGCATTTGCTTATATATATAAAGCAATGCAAATCCCTTTGTAATTCTGAAAGGAATAGCTAATAACATATAATTGCCTTAACTTTTTGGCTTAATTTAAAAATTGGATGAAAATTCTCTGTTGAAACTAATAGTGAAAGCTAAGCAATATATTGCTGTTTATTCCCTAACTTTGTGTATGGTTAGACATAGCAAAAGTATCTATATTGGCACTAGTTTATGGTCTACACTGTTATTGTTATTAATCCACCTGCCCTAGTACAAATTAGGAATCTGAATTTTGCCAATGTAGGCATATTTTCTGAATCTTAAAGTTTATATTTATTAAATGCTAGGCAATGTAACTCTTCAGCCTGCTGTAACAACAAAAATAAACTTAAAATGTCTTGGATTCTTCAGGCAAAAGCTGGCTTCCTAGCCTGGTGTTTAAAAAAGTGTTTGTGTGTGGTAAAGACAGGGAGATTCTCTCGTCCTTTTTCACCCCATCCCTGCCACTTTCAGCAGTATTACTCTGTGCTTCTTTCCTCCTCTGAATCCTTTTACAGCCTCTCTGCCTGATAATTTTCCCTGAGGAAAATGTCATCTTAGAACATATATCTGGGGTAAGACAGGCAGATCTAGCTTTCCCCATTAGTCTGGCTTTGCTAGCTTGTGTTACTTTTTAAATATGAATAATACAATTCCCCTTGTACTTGAAGCAAATAATGTGTTGCATCTTTGAAAAACTAATTTCAAGACAGTTTGCTGTGTCTGCAATCTCTGTCTTGTAAAGTAGATGAAACAGTAATTTCTACCTGGTAGAGGCATGGTAAGAGCAAGTGTGATAAAGGAGGATGCACTGGTATCTCAGGACTCATGAAAGTGCGTTGGCAAGATGCAAGAACAAGTGCTGGAATGAATAGGGAAAGATGGAAGAAAGGTTGAAACTAAGAGTGGGGGAAAGATGGGTTGTATTATAGTAGGAAAGCATTTTTGATCATGGAGTTGAGCACTGCCCATCACCACCAGCTGTTTTAACAGTTTGGTATAATTTGCAGCTACATTAAGCTGCCATTAAAGTTTTTCTTTGCATTCGATTGTTATTTTTTAATGACTACAGTATACTGAGAGTGTATTTATTTAATCATGATTAAGTGCTTTTAAGTAAAAATATAACTAAATAATACAATAAAAATGCTAAAATATTAGTGTAGTAACAACTAAGCCATCTCAAAAGCTTGTTGCTTTTTGAGATCATGTGTGTAAGGGTATCTGTCTAATGACTATTCAGAAACGCAGATAATGACCAGAGGAATAATGACAGCATGGAGAACTGAGCCAACTTAATCTGATTTGTATGCTCCTAAACCAGCAAAGGTGACTGATGAAGACATTATCCCTGTTGCAAAACCTGCTGATGTGATTCACTGGAATAAACTCTCTGGGATGCCAGGCAAACTGAGGAGGGGGAGCTGTTGACTCATAGGAATGCTGAAGGGGTGGAATTGGGGTCTGAACAAAAGAATTTTGGGGCTCTACAAAGCTGTTATGGCATGTTTAAGGCAAGGACTAGAGGTGGAGAAGAGAAGGATCGAAGTGAAATGGGGAGGAACAAGTATGGGGAAAAAGGAGGGAAGGAAGGGTAAAAGGGTCCAGTTGCATTCAAGAAGGCAGCTGGTTAGTATATTTGCCTGGCGAAGCCCTGTTTGATCACCACAGCTTAGCCTAGCCTAGTGAACACTTTTTTTTTTAAAAAAAAACACTCCTGTGATTGTCTTTGTAGGATGTGTGTGTGATCTGCTAGCAGACTTCAAAGCTGGACTAGCTAGCAAGCAGGATGAGGTCTGAGAGATAGACAGCAGAGGGACTGAAGTTCTGGGAGGTAGCTATTAGAGGCAGTAGTGAGGACTTCTTTATCTGAGCATTGATCCTTAGGAACAGGATGGACCTATCCATGCTGTCTGTGTTTGTGTGGGTGTTCAATGCACAGCTGTCCCCTTTTATTCATATCTGTGTTTGTGATGAGCCGTAAATGTGTGTTTCTGTCCCTTTGGAACTACTGCTCCACCTTGCTACTTGGAACGGTGTTAGGGAGCAGCAGCTCTTATTGACCAGGGTAGAAGAGGAGAGAATCCATGAGTCCCTCAGTGTACTGTATTTGGCCACCTCTAAGAAGTAAGCTTTTTGCTTCTGCAGTTGTTAGTTATCTGTGAGGGATACTTTGCAGTGTTTGATGCTGCACTCAAGGCTAGTTTCTGTATCAGGATTGTACCCAACAGCACAGAACAAAATTTTCCATGTTGGAGGCCTGGTATTCAAAAAAATGGTTAACAATTTGATATGCCCTTTGGGTGATTATCACTTCTGAATGTTAGAGTGCTTTCACTTTTGGATTTTAATGCTGCAGAGCCCTGACAACTTTTTTTACACAAGCATGAATAAACACTGTTACTGATTTAAGTGTACACTGTATCTTTTAGCACAACAGCGAAGTATTTCAAGTTGGTGTGTGTGTGTGTGTGTGTGTGTGTTTGGGTTTTTTTTATTAGTTCTGTTACTGCCATAAAATGACTTAATAGAAACAAATAGAAAGTGATAATGAGGAAGAGAGAGGTTGAGTGTTATTTAGGCATGAGCATATGAGAAAATACTGAGAAACTGCTTTAAAACAAACACTGGTAAATGTGTAAGCATAAGTAGGTAAGTGGTTTTTAGGGTTACTCCCCTTTCTAGGCCTTATTTCCAGACTGTTTCCAGCAGTGCTGTTAATCTAAAATTTGTTTTCGGATGAAAACCACAGAAAGCAAGTTTTCTGTCAGGTATGTGTATCCTTGCAATCCCAGTTCAGTTGTCCCTTTACCGTAAGGAGGCCAGCTGATGAACTCAGCCATCAAAGGGACTAACCTGCTGCGCAGAGGATTTATGAAGCGCCATGTACGCTGGGGAAAGAAAATCTGCAAGATGTAATTTGATATGAAGTTTTTTTATGGTTTTCATGGTTGGATTCTTCAGGGGCAACACTGAAAATCAGTTTTGTCTGAAAAGGAAATAACAGTGATCACTTCATATTCTTATATTTATTCCATCGTGAGTTCTGAAAACAGGAGGAATTCTTCTGTGAGAAAAGCCTGCCTTCAAACTACTTGATGTGATTATAAGTAGCGTAGTATGAATTTCATAAGGCATTGCTGCTTGTTATGTTCTGGTTTTATTTTAACAAAAGATATATGGTCATGATTTGTTTTATTAATAAACACAATGACTGAAGTAGAGAGCTTCTATAACATGATTTTTATCTCATAAGTTTGGACAGTTTGTTTTCTACCAGCTTTCTGCAAATCAGTATTCTTAGAAAGCTGGTTCTGAATTCTTAGAAAGCTGGTTCTGAATTCTTAGAAAGCTGGTTCTGAATTCTTAGAATCACTTAGTCATCTGCTCCTTCTCTAGCTGAAAATGTAGTGCTCTTCTGCTCCATTTTACTATTTACTTTCTCTTTGTTGACTGAGTGTTGGGTTATCATGCAATAATGAAGAGAGGTTAACTCAATTGTCCTCTCCAGATTCATTAAGTAATATTTTTATTGTATACTGTGACTGGATATGGCACCAGGCTGCTTCCTCTGGTTTTAGATGCTCCTTAACAAAGTGATACAACTTTGCCAAATACTATTGCAAGACACGAGTTTTACCAGCTCTAGTTAAAACATAAAACATCATTTGTTACGGATTTGACAGAGAGAGTAAACATGATCTATAAACATTGTAGATATATCTGACTGCCAAGATACATCACCTCTTTCTTGCACCTTGCTGATATAAGACAAGTTCTTCTAACAGGGATGACATATTTTACAGTGGTTCGCCACTTGCAGCTCGAAACAAAGATTTTCAAAGGACTTGTTTGGAACTGCTCTTGATGGATGGTTGTGTTCTATTTTATATCTATGGAAGGATCCTTCTGTATGCTTGAAGCAATTTTAAGAGATTTGTGAAAATAAGAAAAGGCAATAAAAAGCTGTGTTAGAATCAAGTTGTTTGAAATTATAAATGTTCCTACAGTTCTGTATGAGATGTAGCTTCATTATTTGGGTACATTTTACTAACAATAACCATGATCATTTACTTAGACTTGTATTGCATACTGTCCTGATTCCTGCATGATGAAGGAAAGGATGCATTACTCAGTGCTAGTAATGATTTTGAAAGACTCTGTGTGACTGCAGATTAAAAAAAAAAAAAAAAACAACCAAAAAACTGTGGGGATTGTGTAGCCTACTATTTCTACAGTTGTTAAAATATTTCTGTTATGTGACAGCTGCACCACTTGAAGTTGAGAAGTTCAATCACTTTCTTCTAACTTGCTTTATAAAGAGTGTGAAAATTTACTAGATAGAAAATCTTTGGTCTTAAAAAGACCATTTTATAAGCCATAGGATCAGCAATAAAGCAGTAGATGCAGCAGTTTTTATAGGGATGTTAAACATAATTCTTATGTTAGGAAACAGATGATGGAAGACAAACTGTGGTGGTTCAGTTATCCTGGAAGTGACTGCTATCCGGGCAGCTGGCTGAAAAAAAAAAAAGAGGGCCCAAAAGACAATGAGGAAAAAAGAAAATTTAAGTCAAGCTGACACTTGTTGCTTTATTTAGTTAAAACCTCTTAACAAAAATGAACTTGACTTTTGACAGGGTTCTCACACAGCTGTGTTAGTTGTTGGCACTGACAGCAATGGAGTGATTCTAGCTGATCCTTTTCTCTTCCTGAAGGATGCACTCATCTGAGCATGCTTTTACCTGAAACTGCAGTTTAGCCTTCCTGTAGTTCATGAGCGTGTGCTTCATGAATTTCAGCCTTGCCTTTAGGTTTTTCCCTCTGGAATTTCTCACCTTCTAGCAGGTATATAAGCCCAAAGTTTGATCTCTTTTTCTCATAGCTACCCTTTTTGAAGTATTTCCTCGGTACAAAGTAGTTCTTAGTCTTCATTCCATAACAGTAAAATGCAGCTGGTTTATTCCAAAGGCAGTGTTAAGTTTCCAGTTCAGCCAGATGAGATGAATCCGTATCAGATGAAGGAATGTATTTCTGGGACTCCTTCCCTCTTCTTGATAAGTTTAAAATACAAATTTTGTTTACAAAAATTAGAAAAAGATGAACAAATCCTCTTCTAGTTTTTACTGCACACGTGTGCTGTTTGGACAAGTGTGTAAACGTTTTATGGATTGATCAATCTTCTGTTTAGCAAAGAACAGTAAAGGTCACATAGTATTCAATCTATAGTAGTTACTTTCTTGATAATGTCAAAGGACAAGCTTTTAGAAGGGTTGAAATAGTGACTGTGCTATTGTAGCTGTATCTAAGCTATTTTTGATAAAAAGAATTGGAGATTCATAGAAGGGAAACCATATGGGAACATAAATCCAACCCTTGATAATTGCACCTACCTGAACTGTCTTGAATATGGTATCCTTTGAATGAAGTGGCTGTTATTGAAGTATTAAACTATTTTATTAACAACAGAACTATTATTAATAAACAACTGTAAAAAAGTTAAATGTTAAGCATACTGCACAAACTTGTATTTGATCATTTGCTTTAAACCATTATTTACTATAGGGCTGTTACATCTCTAATAATAATATTTCTTATCAAAGAAACCTAAATATAGCTTTTGGATGGATGCTTTGAGTAGATAGTATTTAATGGGCAAACCAGATCACTAAATCTGCAGCCTATGAAAACATGTGTGGTAACTAGCTGTTTTAAATCAATTTTTTTTTTTTTTTTTTGATCCTGGACTTTTTAGAGGGAAGGGTTTTACTTTCCAGTATGATCAACAGATTGTCTCTCTTAATACCATAATCTCCTGCAAGAGCACTGGAAGGGTCTTATCTGAATCTAGTTCAAAGACCACTATTAGTTCCATTGTGGATGTTGTTGTGCTGTGTGTGTTTGTGTTCTTATCTTCTCCTTATGGTATCCCAGTTTTTCTGAGCTGTAGTTGTGGGGCATTTGTAGATTTAGTGTAAACGAGGAAATGTACAAAATATTCCACCCCTTAGCTTGAAAATGAGTTGAGACTCCAACTTATGAATTTGTTTAAAGGAAATGAATTATAATAGCTCATAATAAAATTACTTTTTCATAATACTTTTACATGTTCTGCATGTTCTTTGGTGGTTTCAGAACAGTAGATCTTAAGACTAAGGTGTTTCTTTGGTCGTCCTTTTCCAGATATTGGGTAATCTTGATTTTCAGTCATTTGTTGGAATTGCAGCCAACAAAAATAAAATAATGTAGGCACATCAGAAGCTTGACATGTGCTGTTGCTTCAAAGAAAGACACTGTTTTTATTCATTATGTTATGCCACTTAAAATGCAAAGGCTGGAAGTTTTCCAAAACTTAAGTTTCCTACCATCAATGCCCCGTTTTGAGATGGAGAAAGAAATGCTACCATCATGTACTATGGGTAAATAGGGAAACTCAAATTATGTTTGTGTGTTCATAAGGAAACATGTTTGAGAATAATAGGTTATTTTTTAAATGTGCTGTCAGTTTTTATTTTAATTTTTTTGAAATCCACATTATTGAGATACCAGCATTGCCTTAAAGCCCTGTCAAATATTCTGAAGTTTTTCATAATTGTAAAACAGAAGAAAAAAGTGCACCTGTTTCTAAAGTGTAGTCTGAAGTTTTATCAGATGGAAGAAAATTTAGGGGTCCATAGAAAGTGAACATGTGATATAAAATTTGTGTTTCCTCTGAGTTAAGTACGTTGCTTGTATGATAAGATTACTGAACATCTTAATGCAACTCAATTATGGATGTAGTGAGTATGAACTAGTATAGAGAAGCAAGCCTGTTAGTGTAACTCGGGGAGTGTGATTGATGGGTTTACTTACCTGAGTGACTTAATATTATGTTTGCAGAGATACTTGCAAAATATAAAAAATTAGGGAATTCTTTTCTCACTGGTATCCCCATGGGTATGTTGCATATATTGCATTTTATTGCCTACATTATATATTTGATGTCTTGAACATATTTTTGTTACTGAATTGTTGTCAAAGATGATCAGTAATAGAAGAAGTGTCCCTACTGACATCTTAAAAATTGATTTTGTGTGAGAATTCTAGCTTGTTCAATTGTACTCTCAAAATACTTAAAATCCTGATGAATGAGTGACTCTGGTTTTGCTGCCACAGTGATCCTTTGTGTCATATTCCCCATGTTTTTGGAAGAGTCATATTTTTTACTTAGCAGAATTTCATAGTCAGAATTTATTGGCACAAAAATCTAAATTTTATTTTGCTAGAATATAGTTTATTTTACTTTTGTATGTCCCAGAATTTTGGGAGTATACTTTAATTTGATCAAAACAAAAGCATAACCACTTTTTCATTAGAAATAAAGAAAAAAACCCACCATCCACGGCCCATAGGGCACCTAGAAACTACATGTTTCATCATTTTGTGCTATGTAAATAGTACATTTCTATGGCATGCCAGATTCTTTGTGGTTTTTTTTTCTCTCTAATGGGGAGATTAAACATAGAATTTCTAAATAATTGCAACAAATGGTTTTCAGAGTATCTACAGATCATCTCAGATTTTTAAGAAACTAATTTTAAAGAAGTCTGTTCATAATAAAAGTCTAAAAGTCTCAGTCTGTGGGACTTTTGCAATGTATAATGATTGTTTAAGAGCTCCTTGTACAGTAAATCTTAGGGTTTTTGTTTCTGCTTTTCAGTGTTTACTTTTTCCCTATGGAAACTCCAGGATACTGTATCTTCTGCAACTGGCAAGAGCAATTTGTCTCTAACTTCGGGGACTGAAAAGGGAAGTCACTACTGAATTTGATTCCTATTTAGTATTTGGTATGCAGCTATTTTTAACATAGTTTCAAAAATGCTTGTGAATCTTTGCAGTACTATAAATTTTTTACAAAATAATATATTTAGCTTTGTTTATAGTTCTGTTAACTCTAGTCATTCTGTTGTGGTCTAAGAATTCCACAACTTAATTACATTCCTCAGGAAATGAGAATCTTATACTTGCAATGAGGTTAAACAAAAAGAACTAAATCATCACATTCATCAACAACTTCTTTTACCTCACACAAATCATAGAATTCCAAAACCTTAAGAAAGCTTGTTGTACAACTACATTTGAGCATGAAGGAATGGGTTTAGTTTGGTTGAGTTTTTTTAAGTAGCACTGACAGAGGCTGTTTGGTTTAAGTTCAGACAAAGTTTGTAGGGAGCTGGTGACACCAGTTGGAAAGAGTTGAAGGAAAAAGTCAAGATTGTTAGATGTGCAAGTCATATCCCAACTGTAAAACATAAAATACTGCATATTTTAATGGATTATACACCTACACTTTATGTGGTTCTTAGAGGTTTGGAAAGTGGTTATATGTTGTCAGCTACTTTCTGTCTTTACTCTCAACTAATTGCTCACTCTAGTAATTATTTAAAAATCCACATTTGTAAACTGTTAGTAGCTTACAGTGGCTGCTCACTTTCTTTTTGTTTCTTTAGTGTAACCAATCTAATGTAAAACTTGGAAATACCTCCTTACTTTTGCCTTGAATGATTTCATCCACCTGCCCTTCAGTCTTCATGTTAGAAATTCAGGTATAGCCTTTTCTGAAAGGATTTTGAAACAGCTGAGCTTGTAGGATTCTAATGTTAGAAGTACTAAGAGGGAATTCTCATGCATTTAAAATTCTTGCATCAGGGAAATTACTAGAGAGCTTCTTGTTAATGGTGTATGGCTTTTGACTCTGAAATAGAAAAAAATGTATGTATTGAAGAAACTGCCATGATGGGATATGAGGTGAGGTTGAGCATTGTACTTGAACCAAAAGATACAAAGCCAGTAATAAACCTGGGCTTATTTTTATTCTTCTGCTGCTTTAGTTTTGTTTGCAAGATGGACCACACAGTACAAAGTGCAGAGAGTATGGATGACTTCTTGTAGTAACATGGTTACCTACCAACTCCTCCTTTAGATGGGGATTTGTTCCTGTGAGTCATGATGGCTTTTTTGCATATACTTTTGGTATTATTTTGAATTCTGTATTCCTGCCAGACAGTTCTGAGGCAGGTGACTGTGAGAAACAAAACCCTGTGTGATCTAGGAGGTGTGGATTGTGCAACAGTCTGCCTTGCTTGCATCGTGAAGTTTCCATTTATGAAGGTGATAGTTGAGTAAAGGTGATGTTAAGGATCATATATCACTTTTCTACATAATTGAAATTTTTTCATGCCTAATTCTCTTCTGATATTATGTGTGTAATGAAGTCATTCTTCAGAGGAGAGATAATTTGATTTAGGATACCTGAAGGCATCTGGTCAGACTGAGGCTTTGTTTTCACAATTAAAAGAGAAAAATAGTAGTGGGAGTGGCATGGGTTTGGATTTTTTTAACCATGGTAACTGCGTGGGTAGCGCTGGCAAAACAGTGAAGACAAGGTATTTTTGTTTTGCTGAGGTAAACTTGCTGAGACAAGACCCGGATCTTTGAGGCTGACCTTGTTAGTTTCCCTAGAGGTAAAAATTTTTCTACCTTACTCAGCAGTGACAAACAAACTTGGAAACTTGAGGCTGTAAAACCAGCTTGGAACTAATCTAAAATACAATATTGTTAACCTTGCCTGTGTCTTCATTTCTGTTTATGAGCTGTTATTCTGCAGTGTGAAACAAAGTTACATGGGTGTTGTCTAGTAATTTTTAATCTATTTTTGCCTTTCTTTTAGATCTGTTTTTAATTAATGTGCATACATGTGGGATTTTTGATTATGCTGGATATAATGTCATCTCTGAAAGCAGGCTAGCATAAGGTTTTACAAGACTTAACTGATGGAGAGGCCTGCTTTGAATTTGACTTTGATCAGAGGTGAAGGAATTTGGAGAGTTCATAAAGGTACTGAATGCGTCTTTCATGTTCCTCAGTCTAAGTCTTGTTAAAAAATGGAGTTTTCTTGAGTGAAATGGATGCAGCTGAATAATCAGTCTTCTCCAAGGAAATGTTTTTGTTTGTTTTTTTTCCCCTACAAAAAAGCATGTTTGCTCTGTAATTTCTCTGCATAGCTGCTAAGGAACATTACAAATGAATGTTGATATATTCAAAGACTCATATTGTTGAGTATCAGGGAAGAACTACCCAGATTGTGTCATTTAAAAATGCACAAAAAGCAATTTATTGATTTATTAATGTGAAGTAATTGGCAATCAGGGAACTGTATGCTTAGGACTGATATCAGGAATAGAATAGATTAACCAGAATGTTGGAACATTAAGAAGTGTACGAAACATCTACAAATAGCTAAACATAATCATGAAAAGTTCTAATCCTCCTCTTCCCTCACACAGTTATTGGCACACAAGCTCCATGGACAGTGTGGGTTACAAGCAATGCTTGCTCTTCCACGACTGTGAGTTCACCTAACTGCACACACCTCTTCCTGGAAATATGGATGTTCCAGTTTTTATACCAGAGCTGCTCCCTACAATCTGCTAATCTGCAGGCTAGGGGTAAAGTTCCCCCCCGCCAAGTCACATAGCCCGCCTGAGCCATGGATCCCCTCCCAACTGTCACTGTGCTAGTTGAAGTGGGGCTGCCTCTGTCTTTGCTGGGGAGGCTGCTTCTCAAGGCATGGAGGAGGTGGTGATGCTGGTGGAGGGATTTCTCCATTGTTCAGGCTTTGGTGATTGCTCTGGTTGCCATTATGAGGTTCCTTCCTCCATTATTAATGAAGCATGAATGTTTGTCTTTCTTTTCAAGCTGACTCTTCCTTTGTTTCAAAAGACTCTTTGTAATTTCCCAGTTATTGTTCAATCATTTTCAGAGCTGTCTTTTTAGCATTACCACTTTTTTGACAGAATCTCAGTTTTGGGTGTTCCAGTTGCATGCCGTTTTACCCTTATGTTTCTGGTTTTTCAAGTGTTGTCATCCAGGCCATTTGCTAAGGATGGGCCATATGGGTACCCTCCCATTGATATTAACCTTAACATAATTTTATCTGTGTGGAACATTAAGTTATTATATTATCAATTTATAAGATAATTAGTATTGCATCTTATTTAGCCTTCTGTGCTTAAGTGATTATTTTGTTTTAAATAGTAAATTTTTGGTGCATGCTTAGTAGTTCCTTGTGTATATCTAACAATTTAACTCTGTCGAAAGCGTTATGTACAGGGGAAGAAGGTTATTTTGTAATTTTACCTGTCTGAAGCCAGTTATAGCTGTGGTAATTGAACCACACTCAGTAGTTTTCTAGCTGCAGTTAGGAGTAACATCTTCATCTGCAGTTCTGTTGTGAGACCTTATTTGTTAGCATGTTAAGTATGTTGTCCTCTCAGGTACTGTATTTCAAGTTGTTAGTGGATAGCGAGGGTCTCTCTTCCTGTGGTTATTTTATACCCAGGTTTTTCAACAATGTAAAATCTGGGGCATGGCTCTGGCTTTTTTTAAAATGGTTTAGTCCACTTTACGTCTCCACAAATACTTTTATAGCAAACTGATTTGAGAACCTCTTAATTAACCACACAGCTTTTGTGTCCTCCTTTTGACCTTGTAGTTTGGGAATGAATTACCAAAGTAATCCACTGGGGTTTTTCTTCCCCTATGCTTTATTATGCAAAGTGTTCATACACGCTGAGTTAAAGACAGATTTCTGTGATCTGAAAGCCTCTTGGACAGCAATTTATATTGTAATTGCTTATATCTGTAGGCAGACTTTTTTTTTTTCAAAGCACAATATATCCTTTTTTAGTAATCTTAAGCTTTGAAATCACTGAAAGTAGAATTTGGTCTGCTAAAGTACCTAGGCCCAGATCTTCAACTGTTTTGGCATTGATTAAAATCAGTAACCTAAGTGCCTATCTGTTTAACAAATTTTCAGGACTTAACAAATTTTCACAAACTTTTGAATCTGCTTTGTTGTCATGATAATTGAATAAATAAAACTTAAAAAAAGTAAAAAAAAAATTTCTATCTTTAATAGATTTTTTTTCCTATCCTTCAGAGGCAACGTGTTTGTAGCCTGTAAGTTTGCTTGGGTTTGACCACTGTATGTATTGTTTCGTGCTGTTGTGCCCAGAGACGAGGGTATTTTGGGTTGGTTGAGGAAAGTGTTTGTATTTGGCACCTAGGTTGCTTCTTGACTACTGCGTTGATTTTGATTAGTATAAGAGAAATACTGCTGGAGTGAGTCTTGAGGGGTAGTGAGCTTAAGTCCATTATGTATGAGGAGAAGGTGGGAGAGCACGTTCTCTACAGGCTTCACAAGGGAAGGCTGTGGTGTGGGATCTTACTGCTGTCCACATCTACTTAATGGTGGGAAGCAGAGACAGGCACTTTCAGAGGTTTACAGTGAGGGGTCAAGAGGCGCATGGAGTTGTAAGGAGAAATTCCGGTGGCTGTGAGGGTAGTCAGTCATTGGAGCAGGTAGCCCAGCAATGCTACAATACCTCTGTCCTTGGAGATGCTCATAATGCTTTAGCTCAGGACCCTGTACAATATGATGTAGTTGGCCTTACTTTAACCTGGGGGTTGGACCAGGTGACTCAAGAGGTTCTTTCCAATCTAAATCAGTCACTGATTTTATGCAACATATGTATGTGATAGATACGAAATCCTGTCTTTGTTTAATGTTATGAAATGTTTGTAAGTGGGTTTGAAACAGTTGCATTTCACCTAAGTGCATAATTTATTTCTATAAAACATTTTATTCATACTGTCTTTATATGTGATATACTTTCTTTTTACGTCTCTTAGGCAACACAGTGTTTTGTGAGTAAAAAGACAATTGACATCTGGTTTGGAGTTATTTTTTCCAGATTGATGAAGTTGCATGCCAGATAGGCTTAGTTTTACTCTGGTAAGCATTTTCCTCTGTTGATCTGCAATAAAGTTGTTATGTATAAAAATAAATATTTTAGATACATGCTAGGTAGCATTTTACCTGAAAATAGATTTGGCAACAATTGAGTTTAAATTATTTCAAACTTTGTTAGCATATGACCTTTTGAAAATTGTTCCTGATTTTAATGCTTTAGATTTTTACCAACCATTTCTCTTGAAAAGCTTTACAAAAATTCATCATCCTTCATAGGGCTGTTGTGAGGTTTACATTTTTGTCACTTGTTGCTGAAAAAATTTCTGCAGAGGATTGATTGACTTTGCCTAGAATTACCAGGCAAGTAGTCTTCTGTCAAACCAATTTACTCTATCTAGGTTATGATTCCCTCGGACAGAAGAGCATCGTATGACTAAATTATCATAAAGTTTGAGCCAAAGGAGGAAGAAAATGGCAATAGTTATGCTTGAGTGCTCTCATGTTTGCAGAATGGTGAATATATGTACTAATGTGGTTGCAGTGAAATACAGTCAGTGAGAGTCAAAGCTCAGATGTAGTGAAATCAGTGCGCCTTTCCTTCTTCATGGGAGCTCAGATTTCATCTGTTAAATTCTCTAGTAGCATTGTGCTTGAAAACCATTGGCCCCTTAAGTTAGAGCCAGGTTCATCATCTTCATAGATGCAGTTGGTGGATTAATTGAATAAAATGTGTTTTGCTTTATCACATGTAATTTAAGGAGAGTTTTGGAGAAAGCACCTCAATAGCTCAGCTAGAGATTCAAGCAATATAAGTGCTTTTTTTTTTTTTGCTCAACTGCAGTCCTGTGCTGGATTCCCACAAATCTGGGAATTTTAGCATATGACTTCATATATTGTCAGATGTTTTGAAAAGACATCCTGTCAGGAAGGTGTCTTATATAGCACTTTGTTACCTGCCCTTCATTATCTGGTGGAAACAATAATTCTAACTGGGATCTGCCATCTTTGTGAAGAAAGGCAGGTGGGTCACATTTTGTTCTTTTGGTATGGTTTTAGTTGTCTGCTTGTAAATCCAGTACTGTGTAACTTCGTGACATTCTGAGTGAAACACTGGATGATGATGATTATTTATTACTGTAGAACATCGTTCATGTAGAATTTAGTAAGGTGTACTAGAGAACTGTGCCTGTGAACTTCTGTATGTTACACATCTGCTCTGTGTAGTGGTCTACCTTTAGATTTAAGAACTTTTCAGAGAAGAGCTAATTTGGTCTGTGTAACATGTTAGTTATTCATATAAAGTTAACAATTCTTCTGTATGTGGATTTTTTTTTTTTTTGATACTGACGTGCTCCTAAAACAATTCTGTTTATTATCTTATTAAATGAGTATATTGCAGGGATATAAAGAAACTGGTTTTCCAATATATTTTAGGAGACTGCATATGTTACCTTCAAACCAAAAGCTGTTATATTGACAGCGTGGCTGCAGCCATTTTCCATTAGAAGTCCTATCTCTTTCCATTTATCTGTCATCTTAAAATATCAAGCTGTCACACATATAAAACTTACTGTGTTAAAATTCTTGAAGTATATTAAGGCATATTAAATGTCTACTTTAGCCTTAAAATAATTTTGACATTGAATTTTATAATTCTGTATACCAGGTTTGCTGTGCAGATGGCATGGTGAAATGGCAAAAATACAATTTGTGCACTGAAATGGCAGGTAGTAGCTTTTTGCTTTCTGTTGTTGTGTGACTAAGGGACTATGGTAAATCAGTGAACTTTAGTCAGTAATCATAATGTATTACTGTCAATTGACAGTTTTAACAAAGCCGTTGCCCTGAATTTTTGCAGACTTTAACTTCATATGAGCTTTTTATATCATGATGAAGGAGAAGAGCTTGTAGCAGTAGCTGTTGCTTAGCCCAGTAACCTGTCTCAGTAGCCCACAGTATGTGCCTAGGGAAGAGTACCACGTAGTCTAATGTGTGTTCTTACTTCCCCAGAACACATGGCCCATTTTCAAAATTTTGCACCTGAGGGACTTCGTGAGGCAGAAGTGTTTACTTTGTTTTTAAATCCTCAGTGGATATTTATTTCAGAAAGCTTGTGTAGTTCCTTTTTGAATCCCAGTGAAGAGATCCATATTTTGTTTTGGTTTTAATTTGTATTAGAGACAGTTGAATTATCATTCTCAACTGACGATACTTGTTCCAGTCCTGATTTTGGCTCTCGTATCCCTTCCACTAGGTTATCTCCAGCCTGAAGAATCTTAAACAATTCAATCTTGCTCTTTATGAAAGTTGTTCCAAAGCTTTTATTATTATTATTTCTTACTCTTCTTTGGCTTTCTTAGTTCTGGCCATATTCTTTTGGTAAAGGGGCTGACAGAACCACATGCAGTCTTCAAAATGGAACATTCTATGGATTTACATGGTGGCATAGTTGTTTGCTATTTAAGCTGTTCATGCTTCCTTTCTTGCTTGCTTTTCTGAATGTTTCAATTACTTTTACAATTGATACTGAGCACTGTGCTGTGTGCTGCTCCTTCATAAACTTATTATAGCTCAAAAACTCTGTACTCTGAAGTAACATACAGTTCAGAAAAAGGAGGGAAAAGTGTCATCCAACTTTTCTTACTGAATGCCTCTTTAGTGTATGGAAAAACATTAAGCATACTGCAAACAGTGCAAATGTAACAATACTTTCCATTTTTCTGGAACCTTTATATTCCACTCTTATCCTGCATTGTTGGATGAAGATTTTATATTCCCATGCCTTAAAACCCATTATTTGATATGTTAAATTAGATACCCACCATATACATTATTTTAATACTTCATTCATCTGCCTGTGTAGTACTGGCTGTGCAGTGTCACAATGTCATTTGACAACACTTAATTTGGCCTTTGTCTTTATAGCTATGAGTAGTATTATCAACTGTGCAGTTGTAATGCTCAACTAGGTCATGAGCTAGCAGGCCACTATTTGACTTAAAGAATGCAAACAGAATTACTGACTTACCAAGAATATACGTATATATGTACTGTTGAACAGCTGCTCTTCAGTTCTCCCTTTGATCAGGACAGAATTACTTTACAGCTTGCAAAACAAACATAAATAGCTGAGCTCATTTAGAAAGATAAAAGCTTCGAAAACCTCTTAGATCTGACCCTGATAACTTTATCATACCACCTTCTTATTCAACTAATGCCCTTTTTTCATCTTGTAGTTCTGGAGGAATAAAGTTGAAGGCCTAGGGATCTCCTCTTTTCTTGAATTGCGTGCTCACACAAAATCCTCTTACTGATTTGAATGATTTCAAATAAGGGGAATGTTGAGGCAGTCCTGATTTTTCTCTGCTCTGGAACTAAATTTATGGAGGATAAACAAATTCTTTTTCATCTGGTGGTAAAAGACATTGCTGAAAACGATGTAGGTGGAAACTTTTCAGTTGTAAGATTAGACTGAGCTGGAATGACAAGAAAAATCGCTATTATGTGCAGTTTCTTCTTGTAAAGTTTTTAAAGTTTATTTCTTAATTTAGATTCCTAAACTTCTGTAGAACAATTTGTATTGGATTTCTGTGATAGTATTTTTAATTTAAGTACTGTATAAGTAAAGTTTCAGTTTTACATAGACAATAGAGTAACTCAAACATTCTATTTGGGACTCCCAAGTTAAAGCACCTTAGATGTTTGGGCACATTTGATGCCAATATAGTTTGAATTCATTCTGCTGCATTCAATTGTAATAGGTACTTGGTCTGAACAACTTCACACCTCCTGCAGCACTGGTAGGGACACTAAAGTTTGTTTTCTATAGGGACTAAATGGTACATTACAGGTTTTATTTATGAAGTTCCTTGTTTGGTGTAGAGTAAAAAGCAATATGTTTTGGATATACATAGTACACTTCAATAAACGAACTTTTAGTACTGTGGAAATAAAGCTAAACTTCTGTTGCATATTATTAAGTTCCAGATATCTTTTTTTGTTGTTGTTGTAATTACTTTGCTTGTACTGAATTTAAGCAGTATCAGGAACTTCTATCTTCTTTACTTGAATTGTTGGTTTGCCATAAGTGTTTGCTATAGATTACATGCTTAAGCATTCAAAGCAACAGCTGAGACAGTGCAATTGTCTGTGAATAAATGTATTTACAGTATTACTAATAATAGCACAGTTAACATTTTTCACTTATAAACTCAGTCTTTGAATAGACTTGCACAAGAAGTTCAAAAGTTTTAGAGTTGAAAACTATATATCATAACAATCTTGTTTTCATTCTTGTATATCAGCTACTGATTGTAATCTGAAAGCATTTAAAAGAGGCTGAAATAAATTTTTAATTTTATTTTTTAATTTTAGGCAACTTCCCTAGTTGTCAGACTTAGGTTAGTTTGCAGTGTTCTAGGAAAATATTAATGGACTATGCTGCTCTATTGAAAATGTTTGGGTAATCGCTGGTGAGTTAAAAAACTGTCTTGAAGAGGAATCAGTCATTACAGTGCTGGTATGAAGTGAAAAACAGAGTGCTGTAATATCTAGTTATGTATATATCAAAATGCAGCTTTTGCTTAGACCAAGAGTGGAATGAAAATCTCTTGACCTCTTGCCCTGGTATGTATGTCCCTGCATGATATATCAGAGTTCCAGACAAAATTACAAACTAAGTATGAAAAGTAAATTCTGTAAGCCCTACACATTGGGGCTTTACATCTTTACAATTTCT
Source organism: Athene cunicularia (assembly GCF_003259725.1). NCBI lineage: Eukaryota > Metazoa > Chordata > Aves > Strigiformes > Strigidae > Athene > Athene cunicularia. The sequence goes on along the minus strand of NW_020799091.1, from coordinate 29,787,969 downwards.
TGGCCTTTCCAAACTACTTCAGTTATTTGGATTTTTTTGTTGTTGTTTTTTTAGTTAACGTACCTGTATAAAAGCCCTGTTAAGAAATTGAAAAATGGATAATTATTCTAACTTTTCAATAAAGCAAAACTTAAAATATTATATTAATTACTGGTAAGATGAATAATTCTCTCTGGTAGAAAATAAACCAAAAGTTGTACAGGAATTCACATTGAGTTAATTAATTGTATTAATAACAGTTCAGGTGGCTGGTAAGAAAATGTGGAGAACCAAAGTCTCTGGCTTGACATATTTGGGAAGTTGCTATGGTGTGGATAGTACTAGGTGTCTCGCAAACTTGGTCAACAGGGTGCATTCAAGGAATCTAGCCAAAGCAAACTGGAGAGGATTTGTGTAGAAATTTGGGTAAGCAGATGCTGTGGACAGTATAAGTGAATTAGAGAAGAAACATTTTTAATTCTGAAAGACAGTGTGAAGTCACAGAACTTTCTTTGACTTGTGAAAAGTATTCTAGATTCTTAGTTAGATTTTTTTTTTTCACCTCATCCGTGTCCTGGAAAGAGGATAACCACCACTTCATCCGTATCATGCAAACAGGGTAATAATTTAGAGCCCAGTCTAAAATCAGGAGTATTTTTCCCTTGTTTCATGAGGTTTTTTTATTGAACTCTTAATCTGAGTATAGTATGGATTACTTGTCAATCTGTGTTATCCTTTTCATGTTCATATTACCCAGATAGTGATTTGGTTAACTTGTTAGTGAACTTTACAGTTCACTGAGCATTGCAGTGGAGTTAGGGAACTTTATAATTTAGGACAATGAAAAATTGTTTTTATGATTTATAATCAGTATTATCACTATTTTCACTATTATCAGTTACTTGAACACTATTTTCACAATTCAGTGCAAGATTAGTCATGTTGTAAGGTCAATACTGGAAACCCATGTGAAAGCAAAGGGTATAGTTTGTTCAGCTGGATTTTCTTGGAAGTACTTAAGACCAGAAAGCTTCTAAAACACCTAAAAAGTTTATATTAAAGTCTGGAAATACATTTTGAAGTGATCTGATGAACTTTCGCCAGCTGCCTTGGTAGTGCAGTCTTATGCATAGAAACTGTAGGCATTGGAGTTCATTTATCTTTTACAAGTTTTTGTTTATAATACTTTTTAAAATTAATATGACTTGCTTAAAATATTTGAAGGACTTGAAGAAATCTTGAAAGGCACTTTAAAGTAATGCTTAATTATTTTTAAGTGAATTTAAAGACTTAAAAGATTTCTAGTCTGTCAGAATTAGGCTGTGAAAGCTGCTGAAGAACAGTGAATGAAAGCTATGAATTGTTTGCTTTGTTGGCTGTCAAAGAAAGGCTATATTTCTTATCTGTTATACCTTATAATAATCATGAGAGAGATTTTGTGGGGTTAGTTGTGGGTTTGGAAGATACTGTTGCTTAGTGACCAAATTTCAATAAGCTGTACTGGAAGTTGTATGCTGGTGCAGAACAATAAGGACTAAAGAGCAGCTGGAAATGACAAGAGTTTACCACATGCAAGTAATTTGACAATCTGTATACAAAGAATGCAGAAACGATTTAAAAAATGTAGACTGCTCCTGATGGTAATAAATTCACTTGTCTACAACTAGAAGCAGCTTGCGGCAATTCAGTGATATGCTTTTTATCAGTTGCTTTATGTTCATATGTCAAAGGAAAAGAAATTAAGTATATATTAACAGAGATTTCAAGGAAGTATTTCTGTGCTTGAGGAGATGTTTTTCTGCATTCACTTACTTATAATATTCTATCTGTAATAATGATACTTAGAATATTATACTATAAAGAGTTAATATGTTCGTGACACTGGTGCTTTTGTGGTTTTTTTTAACCCATGTTTGTTTTTAAGTGTAGCATATGCGAGGATGGAGATTTTTTCCACCTTATTTTCTTCTTCCAGTCAGTGAAGAACTGTTGTAACAGTTAGTTAATCTGAATTGAAATTATTTTTCTTTTAAAGAAAACCAAAGCAGTTTGGGTGCATTTACACTATGGTAATATTTACTGTAGCAAAAGTACAATAATTAAAATGACTAAAAAAAGCCCCACCTTCAACCAGCCTTTTAATAGCTACTTAAAGTAATGCAGTCTTTGTAGAAGGACTTCTGTTTCTTCTAAAACATACCTGTATGTTGTAATCTTAATTTGTTCAGGTTTCCCCTGAAACAGATGCAGTTAACACTGAGTTCTAGGCCACCATATTACTAATCCAGGAGAAGGTGATAATACTTTCAGCTTTAAGACATTGTCTTCTAGCATTCAAAACCCGAAAAATGGATGGTGGTGACTTTGCGTTTTTTCCCTTTACTGTTAGTAGCATGGAATAATATAGGAGGATAAACTCTTAAAAAAAACCTACTGCAATGGAAAAAAGTAATCTGTATGCATTACACATGTGAAGTAGAACTGAATTCAGTGGACAAAACTCTCCTGTTCTGTTACTGTCTCTGAGGCTTTTTGTCAATTTTTTCAAATGAAAAAGTTAAACTGTTTTTATGTCCTTGGAAAAATAAAGATTTGTGGGTTGGTGAGTACTGGCTGCATTGAACGTTCTCCTTCTGAAGGAAAAGCTGCAGAACCCTGACTCTGCCTTCCCTTCCTGTCAAAGGCAGTGATCTCACAGATCTTATAACAACTCCAATTGAGTAATTTCTTGATCCATGGCCCTGAAATCTTTTTAAGTATTGTGTCCTACATGCTGCTGAAGATAATTTTTTCACTGAAGCTAAGCAAATAGAGGTTTTACACCTCTGAGTGCTGTTATTCCCTCTTCCTACTTTGTGTCTTTAACATATGCAAAGGTGGATTACAGCAGGACTTCACTGTATTTTTTGCTATAATGTGCAGTGTTCTGCAAGAAGTTCTGCAGTTGCATGATGAAGGGGATGCTGGTCCAGGTCTGTGTCAATCTCTTTCTCCTCTTACCAATGTCCTCTTTGATAGCCAGTATGTTCAGTGAATTGCTAGCGTGCCCATGTTACCTAGTTTTTGTGCCACAGTCTCTAAAGAGGCTACACTCCTCATGTCTGAAGGAAAGGCTAAGTTCCCTTCTTCCTCTGTGCACTCTAGAATTTGTTCCCCTTTTTAAAAAAATATTTACATATAAATCCAGTCTATGTAGGTAATTAATAAATAATGTTCTTGGAACTTGGCTACAATGTTTAGACTCATAATTTTGCCTCTTTGCAGTGTTTTTTCTTGTTTTTCAGTAAGAAATTAGTAGTGAGATAACAAATGAGTCTGACGGAAGTTGTTGAGGTTGTTTGTGTGGGTTCTATTGCATTGGGAAAGATGCAACATGAAATGGGACGGCTAGTGCATACCTCTGAGTCACTGACGTTGACTGGGAGTTGTTGATAAATGACTGATACAATTTCACGTCAGATTATCCCACAAGTGTAGTGCCCACATTCTTTAATGAAGTAAGTTTAATCAAGCCATATTTGGTTCAAGAATTTTTATGGTGTCAAAGTTTAAATAAACCTCTTTCTAGAGGTTTAAACCTTAAAATAAGCCTTAATAACTTTTTTAAAGAGGTTTATTTAACCTCTAAAAAGAGCTTTGCTAGTGGAAAATGTAAAGAACTGTATTTTGTGTTCATGATTAAGATATGTCTGATGTATTAGTGGGAAGGAAGGATGTGGGCAAGATTGTCTTCCGATGCTTGACAAAAGCAAACCTAGGAAAACTTGGTAACAGATGGCAATAAGCATATGTTTCCAAATAATCCATTGGTAAAGGTGGCCTGGTTATTGACTTAATTTACTTAAGTGTCATAGCTTTTATCTTTGGAATTACAATTGAGAGTTGTAATGACAGATATGCTTAAGCTTGCCTAACACTTTTCTGTTACAAACCTGTTATAGAAATTGATGTTGCTTACAGTTTTCTTGTGAGCAAAAACTTGATCGGGTTTTTTTTTGGTGGTTGTTTCTCTGATTTCTTCTTTAATTTCAATGGAGGTAAGTAACTTATTTCTGAGACAGGAAATTTTCTTATAGAAACAGTATTTTCTAGTGTCCGGGTTTGTTTGTTTGTTTGTTTGTTTTTCCCAGTGTCATGTTTCTTAAGCACTCTTTATTTCTTTGAGGTGAGAACGTGGATTTGTGACAGCACTCAGGGTATATTTAGTGTTGGAAACATTTGTTGATCTGTAAAGAATGGTCCAAAAGAAAGGCAGATGAAAATTTACAGAGTAAGTGAAGTGTCTGCTCTAAGTTACGAGTTCATCACTTGTAGTTAGTGAAGGGAGAAAACTTACCTGTGACACGTGTAAAGATGGTCACAAGCTGCCAGTATGACAAATCTTAAACATCTGATTTTGTCCTGAGGCTGTATCAGAAGATGTATTTTAACAGGGACTAGAAATTCTTAATGATGCTATGCATGGCAATGGTGTAACATAATCCTCTTAGGAGTGTTATGTCCCATTCATGTTCAAGGGAGACGACTTGAGACTGAAACAGGTGCAGAAAAGGTCTCCTTGAATGGTCAGGAAAACTGTAACAGAAGGAAACTAGAAGAATCTGGCTTGTTTATTAGTCTTGCAGAAGAATGGCTGTGAGAAGATACTGTTCTCACGAATATATCACATGAAAAAATGGGGGAGGACAATCTTTGTCCTTAGCCTTACATATTCATGTGGATGGTTATACAAGGTGGGCTGTAGAATAAGAAAAAAGCCTCCTGCATGTAAATTATTGGAGAGATCTATGGGAGAATTTGTTTTCTACAAATATTTCTGGCAAAAGACTTCCGATAATAAAGCAGACCTTGACAGAATATATCATAAGCTTGCTGGTATTTAAAAATCTTGAGATGCTTGATTTAAAAGCATAAACTAACGTTTTAGCAAAGGTTTAACAAATAACCTTTTAACATTTTCCATTTGCTAGAAGAGGATAGTATATAATAGATACTTCTGTTCTCTGCCAACTGTTAAAAATAGCTTTCTGTGAAATCAAATACTGTTGTATATAGAAATCATATCAACTGATACTTTATAGCACAACAGTTTAGTATATCTTGCACAGTGTATATAACTTTGTGATAATGTAGTCTTTTGAGTAACACCTTAAGTATATCTGCAGGTGTGTTGGCAGAGGGCTCAGCAAGAGCCACATTAGAAGCTTTTTTGTTAGAGTTGATTTTCTGTTATCTGTGTCAATCTTGAATAAACAAACTTTAGAGATGAGACTTTCATTAAGTAAGCATAGGAAACACATGGGAGTATGTGGTAATGCTATCTCCAGAGAAGGAATTGCTTGCTGAAATGATTCATAATTTCTGGATAATCAGAGCCTTTTTTTTTTTTTAATTATTCTTCCCCTAGAAGTAGAATATATTTATAATTGTATATTTGCTAGTGAATCTCTTCAGAGTTCTTAAAAGAATGAGTTGCCTATCCAAATTTCTGAAGAGCTGAGGGAGAGAGAAAAGGGATGAGAGCTGAGAAGTATATGCATTAGTCACAAAGAGTTTTGGAAGAAGTCCAAATGAAAATTTTAGAGGTTCTTGTGAACTCCTGTGCATTTTTTTTTTTTTTTTTTTGAGTAGAGAGACTGAATTGGGAGTGAGTCATATAAAAATGCAAGACTGTTGCTTTTCTTATGCAGAAAAAACCCTATGTAACCTGATCAGAATACCATGCAATTCTCTGATTAAAACCACACTTCTCTCATTAAGTATAACCTCTTCTTACTGGGTGCAACTAAAGTACTTGACAGTCAGATACTGAGTCATGAACATGAACTTGGTAAGAGACAAAGACCTGATAGGATTAGTTTTAATATTGTCTGAAAGTTGACAAAATTGGCTAAATCACCAGTGGATCACTTTAACTACCTGTATATTAATGAACTTGTTGAGGGTACAATTAAAAAATATCAGGATGTTTTGGGAATATAGTTAAAAGTATCCATTACTGAATCAGCTTTGCAGTGCATTAAGGACTTCAAAATGGTATTAAATCAAAATTGCTGACTTACAGTTCATGGTACCAGCGGAAGTTTAGCTACTGAGCAGTAGCAGTGGTAGTATAAGATTAGCAGGTTGAGCATCCCCACTGGTGGAAAACTGTTGAAAATGAACAGTTCATTTCTTAGTAAAGATTTAAAAATGTTTATACTAGATAAACAAACCAAGCCAAGAAGTACTTAATAAAAATCTTACGCACTTTCTACTGCTACAGTTGGTAGTGTACTCCCCTAATCTCCAAGTTCTAGTCCCAAGGCTTTTACTTTGATTCCTCCTTCCACAAAACCTGATCTGTATTTCATCAACATGTGTATTGAACTGTTATTTGTCTCATCTGAGCAGGTTCATAGCTTGTACAGCAAAGACTTTTTTTCTTCTGACAAAGGTAATTTAGCCCCAACTAACTCATTAAGGCATTGCTGAATTTTATTAGCCTGAAGAAAGCTGATTGAGTAAACATTTTTTTTTTTTTTTCAAATAACAATAGCGTACACTGCAGTTACTGGACTTCTTAAATCTAAGATCTAATAGGTCTGGTTTACACTTTCCTTCTACTCACCAGGCTACGATAACTAAAGGGAAATAATGCTGTCTGCTCCTCACAGGACTCCTTATTACTACCTGTTAAGGGTCTCACTTGGGCCTGAGTAAACTAGCCATTGAAGCCTCTTCAGGATTAGACCTCAGAGTAGGTAGTTCTTTACATTTTGTTTTAATTATTGATGGGGAGGGCATAGTGAATTAACACTTCCCTGTCCCTTTCCCACTTTATATGCAACCTGTTCTGTGTCTGTGCTAACCCATTGTTGCCACATTGACAGCCATCAAGCAAAAAGGAAGATGCAAGGTAAGATACACATAAAAAACCAGAACAGAATTCCTTCAGAATGAAAACTCAGTCCAAAGTGATTCTTACAGAAAAGTATCACTGTAATACTTAACGTGTAAGATGGAAATTAGTCTTCCTGAAAGGTAGTTTGAAAAGAAAATTAATAAGGAAGTAGAAATGAATCTGCACTAGAACCAGGAATTCTAGGCTGGGCTCTGTAGGCTGTATAGATGACCATTAGTCATTTTGTGCATTTCAGAAGACTGAAGAATGTGGTGTCGTTGTGCCTCCTCTGTCCCATGTCATTTATGTCGTCTGTTCCCCACCCCCCCAGTAAAACAAAATGACAGAAATTAAACCAGAAGGAAGCATTCCTTTTTCCCTTCAAAATGCACATTGCTACGCAGTTGTTGCATACTAACAGCACTGATGTTTACCTGTGGCTGCAGACTGACCCACAAGTGCCATTGATTCCTGTTGGCTTATTCCCACCTGTGTTCCCCAAGTATTATGGCCAGTGTAAGGTGGTTTCTGCCTGCCCAGTCACAGGAGCTGGATTGTTTATAAGTAGAGGGTGTGTGCGTGTTTTACTTCCCCCCACATTCTTTTTTGCAATCTATGTATCTGATATCTCTCATCTTAGATGTTAGATTAAAATCCTTGATGTAAATGATGACTTGTTAAAACAAGTGAAAAAAACCAAAGTTGCATGTGTTATCCATCAAACCCAGCCCCTCCCCTGACTGAAAAGCATCATACTGCATGAGATATCTGTTTTGGTTTTGTTTTCCCCAGAGATGGCAAGTTTCTTTGATTCTGAGGGAAAGAAAAATGTGAAAGTTGAGAAACATTATTTACACTTAAGAAAAAGTCATGGGAACATAGGAGAGGGATTTACAGGTCTATAGTTGCAGCTAGGTGGTTTTTAGTTTGTTTGGGTTTTTTAAGGTTAGAGACACTAGGTACTGTGCTTATTTTTCTTTCAGTTCAAGGAAGTTCTGTTTATTTATTCACATACACCACCACCACCACCATCCCCTCCCTACCTCTTAACTCCCATCTAGGAATAGCCATCCAATTTTTGGTTATTTACTACAATTTCATTCGTTTATTCCAGGATTTTCTTTCTTGGCACCTCAGTCTCTGGTAATGTTTTCAGAGACTCATGTTTTGTTTAGAAGTTTGAAGCGGTTTTTAGCCCTTTCTTTCAAATGTTGTACCTCCTGTGTAATAGCCATATAATTAGTTCATTGTTTAAGGATGTGCTCAATAGTATAAGTCAGCTTTTATGGTACAAAACAGATTTGTGTTGATAAACTGTCACAATTATGTTGTGCTGACTTCAAGAACTATTACTGGATAAGTACATGAATAATGTAAATAAGGTAGATTAACCCTGGCATCTGTGGGAGATGGGCAGACAGAAAGGGAAGTCATTAGATGAGTAATACTCTGCTTTCTGTGTCACTGTAAATTAGCATCAGGTAGCTTTTTCATGTCTTTGCCCACATGCCTTTGCTATATCCAAAGATCAAATAACTTCCGTTCATAGCAAATTTTTCTACAGAATGTGAGACAGTTCATGTATAAAAATGAATTAAAGATAAACAGATCTAGGATTTTAGTCTGTCAGGTGTGAAAAATACTCATCTTCAGAGTGCAGGCAAGTGAGCTACTTCACAGAAACTGCTTTATGTGCTACTTCTACCAGATGGTAAATGTGAGGTAACTCCTCTTTGAGCAGGTCACTGAGGCAAATAATATATAGCATAAATAGTGTCCTCTCTTTACAGCCTGAGGAATATTAATAATAATATCCATTAAAATATAGAAAGAAGTGAAAAACAAACTTTGAGATTGCATTCAGTTTGTTCCTTCTAGTAGTTATGTCTGTGGGTTGGAAAAGGTTGTGGACCACTAGATGACATCCTGCTGGTGTTGAGTGCATCATGTGGAATTCCTCCATGGAAGCAGAAGCTATTATTTCCAAAGTAGACAGCTTTAAGAAATGAGATCTCTGTGGCTGAAGCAAGAGATTTGTAATAGAAGGCTCTAGAGTACGTCCGTGTAGGGATCCCCCAGCATCTTTGGGATAGAATGTAATTCATGTTTTTGTTTCACATCTTTCCATGTTCTCCAATAGATGGAACTAAGTTGCTTGACTGAAATAAAGTTGTGTGCCTGTGTATTTATATACAGACATATGCAGTTTACACCTTTTTGAACTATTGTTTTGAATTTGGTAAAAGATGTGGTCACTATTCTTCCACAAAAGAATTTCATAATCCAAGTCTTAGTCCTGTGAGAAGTCTCTAATACACCTGTCCCTTTATAGCCCACAGTTTACCTGATCTCACAGCATTCCATGCTAATAATTAAAGCATATCTGGCTGAAGCTAATCTTGAGGACTTTTCAGTATCAAGGTATACTTCTAGGTTTTGTTTCCACAGAGGAGCCAGGGAAGGTCCTGCTTTCATATGAGTGTGTTCACTGTTTTCTTTCATGTGCCAGTATGAACAGTTTAAGCAGACAAACTGAAATATAGTTTGATACAGTAAAGGTGTTAAGCTGGATAGTGTATGATATGAACACTGCAGGTTTTGTTCCTCTATCAACCTATTATAAAGGCAGAAAATGATGAACAGTTTTTAAAGTTTTTATTTGGGTGAATGTTTCTTCTTACTGCTACTGTGTCTGAGAAAACACCTGAAATACTTAAATCCTGCTGAGGCTGACTAGTACAATACTGAAATGATACAATCCATTGATCCTTCTTAGGGCTGGTTGTTTATTAAGGGGTGAAAATTAATGACTTGTATCCTTCCTCTTGTGCGGAAGGCGTAGGAGAAGGAGGAATGCTTCATGGCCCATGAACTGGGTTTCATACCACATGTTATTAAAGGTCATGCTCTTGATTTTGCTGTCTGATATTCTTTTCCATCTCATGATACAAGTGTTTGGTGCCTGTATTGAGTTTATGTGGCAGGATTTTGGTAGCGGGGGGGCTGTGGGTGTGGCTTCTGTGAGAAGACACCAGAAGCTGGCTCTGAGATGGACCCACCACTGGCCAAAGCTGAGCCCATCAGCAATGCTGGTCATGCCTCTGTGCTAACTGTTAAGCAAAGGTAAAAAATGCTTTCTCACATGACAGTTGTGTGAGAAAGGAGTGTGAAAAATGTGAAACAGTCCTGTAGACACAAGGGTTGGTGAAGGACTAGAGAGGGAGGAGGTGTTTCAGGTGCTGAAGCAGAGATTCCCTGCAACCCTTGGAGAAGACCATGGTGAAGCAGGCTGTCCCTCTGCAGCCCGTGGAGGACCCCACAATGCAGCAGGTTGACATGCACAGAAGGAGGCTGCAGCCCCTGGAAAGCCCACACTACAGACCAGCCTCCTGGCAGGAGCTGTGGCCTGTGGAGAAAAGCCCACACTGGAGCACTCTGCTCCTGCAGGACTGTACCCTGTGGAGAGGACCCATGCTGGAGCCAGGGAAGAGGAAGAAGAGGCAGAGACAAAGTGTTTATGGACTCTCCACAACTTCCATTCACTGTTCCCCTGAGCCACCAGGGGAGGTGTGGATCAGGGGAGGAAGTAGGAGAGCAATAATTGAAGTTGAGTCTGGTAAAAGGGTTGTGGAGGAAAGGTAGTTTTGTTACTATTTCTCACTGTCCATGTCTGTTATAAATTGGCATTAAATCAGTTTCCCTGAGTCTGTGTTGTTTGTGGCAGTAATTGGTGAGTGATCTCCCTGCCCTTACCTCGACCCATGAGCTTTTACATTGTTTTGTCCCCCTGTCCTGCTGAGGAGGGGGAGTGATAGAGCAGCTGGCTGAGCATGTGGTGGCCAGCCAAGATCAACCCACCACAGTTCCAAATGTGTTCGGACCTACATGGAGATGGGCAGGAAGAATCCATTTGTTTTATAGTATGCTTTCAGCGAGTCTCATGCACTTCCACACCAGGTTCATCTTCATGTAAACAGACCCCCCCTCAGGAACCATTTTTTCTGCCAATCTTAACCCTGAAATGTTGTTATCCTAAAATGGAAGAAATAGAAGATAAGGGAGAAATTTAAATGAGGCAGACTGCTCTATTGACCTTCTCTTTATTCTTCCAGAGTTATGATACTGTTTCCAGCATGTTTCTTGCAGAGAAATTTCCTTAGTGTTCTTGGTATTGGAATGTGCCATGGAGCTAATCATGAGAATATGTTATACTTTTGCTCCCTTCTTTGCCCACTGTATTTCACACAGAGGAAGCAAAAGACCCTGAAGTGACATTTGCTCAAAGTTTTGGTGTCTGGGAGAGCTAGCTTATGCTGTTGGATTGCTTCAGACTAGTTGGTGTACTACCTGAGAAATGTAGGATGAACATTTCTTACACCTGGCTGTGCTTTATTGGGAGGTTACTGTGTTGGGAGCCCCAGAGCTGGACACAGTACTCTAGGTGGGGTCTTATGAGGGTGGAGTAGAGGGAGAGAATCACCTCCCTCAACCTGGTGGCCACACTTCTCTTGATGAAGTACAGGACCTAACTTTTAATTCTACTTTTGCTGTACTACAGACAGCTCAAGGATACCTCGCATTCTTATATCATCTGAAGGAAGACTGGGGAAAAATACTTCAATGTGAATATTTTAGAATAGACTTTTTTTATTATTGTAAGGGATTGACCCCATTAGAAATCAATGTATATATTTGCTTCCTGAAGTAATGGTTGCAACTGAGTAGCCTCACTTGTCATATTTGAAAACTGTGGGCAATAGGTTCATAAGAGCACCAGGTAGATTATAAAGTGTACCTTCCTATTTCTGTCTTTTACACACGCTGTGAATGGTCTCTAAAAGAAAGAAACCGTTACAGAAACACCACTACAGGGTGTTGGCCAAGTCTGTGAGATCAGGCCCCCCTCTAGTGGTAACACCTCTGACAGATTCTACAAGATGCTGTTCTCAGCCTGTTGATTTCCTTCAGTTCTGTGTTATTATTTGTCTCCCTCTAAACTCCACATTTAGGTCCCCTCTGATAACTGTGGTGAATATGTATGATAACTATTACAATTGTTACTTTGACAAGAAACAAATTGGATTCATTCTGACCATCAGTGATCCTGAGAAGACAGTGTTGTGTTGTATATCACTACTGTGAGCTCTTTAACTTGCCTGTGTGTTATAATGCTATGTCAATACATGGAACAGGAAAGAATCAGAGAGTTTACATACAAAGTGGTAAAGGAGAAACTATTAATATGTTAAATCATAGTAATGATAAGAAAAGTCGATACTAAAGTACATGTATGATCACTTTGAAATTTGCTACACCTGTAGTGTAATCTTAGTTTGTGACTCTGAGGTGAAGATTTTTAATGTTAATTCTTAAATTAACAATGGAAGACAGATGGAAAGGGAGAATATGCCGACTGCTTCAAAAAGTAGTGCTTAGCAAGTGTGTGAAACAGCAGAGTTGCTTCATAATCTGTTCAAAATATTTTTCTTGCAACGTCCCTACGTTTTTATGTCCAACTGCCTGGGATAGATGCACTTTCTACATGTTTTGAGTCAGCAGTTGTACATCTAGACTGCATAGTGTTGATCAGTGTCTAAATGTTGTAATCGAATCCGTAATGATGACTTTCTTGGGATTCGGCATTGTAGCTACTTTTTTCTTAATCTGTTACAAGTTGTAGTTTCAGATTGAAAAATCTTGAGTCCATGAACTACTATGTTACATGTTTTCTTATATGGAAGCAGAATTGTTTTTATTTTATTGTGTGTTCTTTGTCTTCTGTTACTCGTTCTTCTGTCTGCTAAATAGCTTAAATAGAAATTTCTCTTAGTGAAGAAATGCCATGTATTCCTGTGGCATAATTGTCATGAACAAACCAGAATGCATTTGATGCCAGAATTAGTGGAGGTCTTTGCTGCCTCTTTTTTGTTTGTGTAGTATCACTGTCAGTAGAAGTTGCTGGGTACAGTAAAAGCTGTCTGTACATCCATGACATCATTTGTTGATATTGGCAGATAGAGAGGGCAGGTAGTTGAGACCAAGCATGCCACTGTAAGAGATATTGACAAGTGGTAGGGCATGTCTTAAGAGTATATAGCACTTTATAATTGCATTACAGTGTTTTAATGACTAGTATATAGTCTACAGAATGATGCATTTTACTACCGTTTAGGGGGAAAAATTGCATAAAGGCTAGAATGAAGTAATTGCTTCATTAGAGAGCACTGTCTATTTGATTCTGGTGAGTGGGATTACATTGATAATAGATCATTTGCCCTCTTTGCCAAGGCAAGTATGGGTGGGATACAGTGCACTTAAGTAGATACTTCAAAATTTGTCTGAGATTAGTGCCATCAATTGGTTGTTTCAATTATTAATTAAGATGTACCTAGGTAATATGGAAATACAGGTTTCCTAAAAGCCTAATAAAAATATGGGTAGTTTATAGTAAAAAAGGTAAAGCTCCATACAGCTGTGTCATGTCACATAGAGAGTTTTTATGTATTTCCTACCAGTCTTATTTGCATAATTAGTGTTGAACTTGCTATTTTGGGGGGCTTTTACAGTGAATTGCTTTAATTCTTTGTCAAATCCAATTCAGACATCTAATTTAAATACATTGAATGGTATCTTAGTACAAATGCAGATAGCTTCTTCAAAATAATTCCTGTCTTTTATTCAGTAAGTGCTGAAGGCTACAAAAATAGGAACTTGGTGGGCTGGAGTAAGGTTGTTTGGGTGACTTTTTTTACCTTGCAATTTCTTGATTTCAGAACTCCATATCAAATACAGATACTTCTTTTTATATATATATATTTTCCCTGCTTAATGGTGAATAGATGTTTACTTGCATAATTCCAACTTTTGTCTATTGTAGGTTTGTATGTTAAGTATAAATTTATAGTGAATTTTTCTTTAATGTGAAAATTGTAAATCACTTTTTAATAAACTGCTTTATTAAAGGATTTGTGATGTACTAGTGCATATGCATATTTTTTAATGAATTACTTTCTGATTTAAAGGCTTAAATTGTTTAGCACTTCTGTGAATAGTCTGCAGTTTTTAATGTGTTAATAACTGGTATTTAATAATGTATTAATAACTGGTATTTAATAATGTATTAATAACTGGTATTTAATAATGTATTAATAACTGTAAGGTAGGGAAGTTGGAGCACTTTGGTAACTTTACAGTAAGAAATGTAACTATATGACTTCTAGTGTTATTGTGATTAATTTGACAATGTCATTTTGGTTTCTGCAGTGGCAGTGTTTTATATATATGTGTAGTGGTAGTTAGTATTCTGCCTGCAAAACATGTTAGAAAGGTCCTAGTCAGTGGTGGTACTTTATTGTGGTAGACACATTCAGAGCTGTAGGAATTGAAAGGTTTTGCCCTGAGGAAGGAGTCAGTTACCACTGGTGTGATGGCAGTGTGGACCCTGACTGTGCAGTGTGCCAGTCACCAAACAAAGCTTGGAGTCTTCTGTTAAATGCTTATTTACCAGTCTGAACTTTTTGCTTTTTATTGTTTGCTCTCAGCTAAGGAAGTGCTTATTTTATGTAGTTCCTGTCTAGCTTCCAACATAGTAACTTTTCTCATACAAAACCCATATCTTTGTGCCAGAACTGTGCTGATTCTTTTAAAGATCAAGATTCCATCTAATATTTTTCTAAACTGCCTTGCTTATTTTTTTGTGTTCCATTACTTTATTTTGGAGTTTTAACAAACTTGTTCTTGGCAGGAAAAGGTGAAGTGAAGCCAGATGTAGTTTGAAAGTGTCTTGATGTCACAAATACTGAATGGATAGTTTATTTCATTGAAAACAAAAAGCTCATTCCAGTGTATGGCCTTCCCCCTTCCACCCCATATTTGTTGATATTTGTGTCGCCTCTTTCATAACAGAAGTTACAGAAAATAGTCACCAGAGGTGAAACCTTGCCTATACTGTCTTGGCAACCATGAAATGTACTTGAACCGTCAGAGAGACGCATTAATTTGTTAGATCTCATTTGTGTTAGATAATATACTGGCAAATTAATCAAAATTCCTTTAAAGACCAGCAAATTCCATCCCTCTGATTTCCATTTCTATAGCAAAAGCTAGTCTGTACCATAACTTCATTAGTAATACCCTGAAGTGTTATTCTTCAAATTAATGAAGCAAGGGGAGATGTGTAGCTTAGTGATTTGGGAAGTTGATAGTTAAAAAATTACAGTAAGGAAGTAAAGATTTGACAACTAATTATATCTGTATTTAAAAAATATTTTCAGAATTAGTTTAAAATTTTAGTTTCTGTATTCTTCTTTTTCCCTAAATAATGAACCCAAGAAAACCTTTACAAAATATTTTTCAGAAAGTTTATGACTTGTGACAGTAACAAGATACATGCCTGCTGTTTTTTTCAATACGTTCAAAAGGTTCTGCAGTTTTGTTAAGGCTTAACCCTTGTGTTTTATTCTAGAACTATCAGAGTAAACCTGTAATACATACCGACTAATTGCAAGATACAGTAATTTGAGGCAGAAGTACCTTCATATAAAGTAATATCAAACCAGTTATGTAATCTTTAGAGGTTCTGTACATGTTTATATATGCTTTTAAGGTACAATATAAAATTGTTATGCAGGATGTTTTCATTTCTGAAGACGTGCTTTTCTGCATGGAACTTTCAGAGACATCTGAAAGCTGCTAGGCTTTCTTCGCAGCTGTGTCATGTTCAGAAGCTCACATTCATTCTAGGATTGAGTGAAAACAATCTCTTGTTGTAGACCAGGACACTCTGCTCTTCTTTTGCTCTCATTTGATCAGAGAAGTCTGTTTTTTGGCAAAAATTATTGCCATTAGTTAAAAAAAGTGTTGAGCATTCTGTATGTCAGATTCTATTCCAATACTGTTTCTGAAAGACATTCAGATTTGGTATTAATGAAACCCCTTATCAGTAAGTTATAGTACCAAACTTCTGCTTTTTCTATTGAGTTATGTTACGATGGTATTAAATAAAATGTACAGTTTTTATTCCTCTGCCTTATGTTGTGAAACTTCTTTATTATTTAGGAAGCAACAATAGATTCAGGTGTTGAAACAATCTTAAACTGTGATGACTAGACAGTAACAAATAATTTACTTCCTTTGTTGTAAATTAATTCTTGAATTCAACTGTTGTGTATGTAGCATGTCCTGTAACCCACGGTCCTGAGAATGACAGGAATGAATTTATCTGTTATCATCTGGAGGTTTTTGCTTTCTCCATCAGATTAACAGAGTTAGAGCCCTTGAGAACAAAGGATAGTAATAAAACTTAAAAAAGCGTTTTACTGTTATAGTAATGTCTGTTATAGGAGCAGGGTCAATCTAGTTGCTGTTCCACTTTTTTGAGGCACTAGAATTTTTCAAGGGCAAGTCAAATTTTGTGGCAACAGTCCCTTTTATTCAATGTGAAGGTAAATGTAACAGTCATGAAGATGAGACTTAAGGTGGCAGGCTGCAGTTCTAGTAGCTTGAGAAGAAGTAACAATTTTGTGGTTTCAGTTTTTGATCTGTGTATCACTTGAGAAAGCTCAGAAGAGGGATGAGGCGTCACTGTCTGTGTACCATCCAGTGCCATGGAGGTCATCTTCAGTCTAGGCCTAAAGTTCAGTTTGCTTTTCTGGATCTTGCTGCTTCTTTCCTTTTAAAGAAGGAAACGAGCAGTATGTGTATGGCAATGCCACTGTAGAAAAGTGCAGTTTAAAAAAAAGGGAAGGTTTGCTTTGCAATCAAATTGTAAAATATGACGATGCGTGATTCAAAAAGTGACAGCATGGCAGTCCTCTGTTAATATCTGATAATAAACATAGCTAGGAAGGCAGCAGGAGGGGGAACCAGTGGTAATTTTTTTGAAATACCACATTGGTAAACAAGTGCTCTCATAATAAATAGAACACAGTGGAGGATTAAAGCACTAAAACAGCGTAACATTGAAGGCTTTTCTCCCCCTTTGAAACACTAATAACATTCAGACAGGGAATGCTTTAATTTGATGGCAGAAGTGAAGGAAAGGAGAAGCTGAGGTAATGCTGCATCTAACTACCATCAAAGCCTGGTAAGAGAGAGCAGAGCAGTCAAGCATGACTGTTGAATAGTAAATTAAAAGTGAATAATTTTGGTTGAGGTGCTCAATTCAACTGTATTGCAATTTGGGTCAGCACGGCTGCTGTTACTGCACTCATAGGCCATTGCTGTTCTCTTGGTAGAGGATGCAATAATGAAACCAACTTTTTGTTGGAAGCAATGAGGTGAAGCAAAGTGGAAGCTGGCAAGGGAAGTAGAGTGCACGCAATTTCAGCATGCATTACAGGAGATAGGAACAAAAATTAAAATGGTAAGACCTTCCTCCTGACAATAGGTTTGAACACAAGCTGTGCCTGTGTGCAGCAAACTGACAAGTCTGGAACTGCAAAGGAAGTTAAAAAGATTTTCAGGCTTCTGCCTGTTTGTTCACAAAAGCAAAAAATTGCTTTATGGCTCTAAAGAGAGGAGTCAGATCACTGGCACTCTGAAAATGTATCTGCTATACTTTGGCTGCTTTTTTCTTTATGTAGTTTAAGAAAGTATGCTTTGAAATAAGCTTTGAAGGATCATGGAGTAGACTAAAAATAACAGCAGTGAAGAAGATCACTAACTTCCATTTCTTCCTTGTATCCTTCCCATTAGACATCTCACTTTTTGCCCAGGTACATTCCTCTTCCTTCCACACCAAACAGGTGACCATTCTTCAGGTCAGGTTATCCATCTGGTGGTATGGGTAGGTGGCATTTGTGTGATTTCTGATGATGAGCTGTCTGCTTTGCAACCCTGTTTAAACATTTCTTTGAACCCAGTTAATTCAGTTGAACACTGGCAGGCATTATTATTTAATGACTTGAGCTCACATCAGTATTATGATACCTCGTTTTTCGTAATGTGATAGATAAGGAGCAAAACTCGGTAACACTTCATCCTACTGATTTTCCTTTGTGTCTGTGTGCTTAAAATGAGAAAATAAGAATTAATAATTGGTCAGAAATCAAAAGTTTTTGTTCTGTGGGTACAAGCACTCACTTGGGGAATTGGAATCCATCATTATCAACAGTATATGTACCAGAATTGTACATACATATCCAACATTGTATGTACTTATATCAAATCCCATCCTGAAGGTCTTTACCATTTTCTATAAAAATTACCTATAGTAACATTCTTTTATGAGTGACTGAGATCTAGAAAATACAGGTCAGTTTGAAGAGTTACCTGAAGAACTTTTTTTTTTTTTTTGTTTAATTTAAAGAAATCAAAGATCTAATCCTTATTGTTTGTTTTCTCTAAATGCTATCATTATTTGCAGATGTCTAGCTGTGTATTGGCTAGATCTCTGGGTATATTGAATGAGCTTTGGAATCTATACTTGGTTCTGTTTGCAAGTATTTCCTCAGCGTATTGAGTTCTGCAAATAATTACATTTTATTAGACCAAATAAATATTAACTTGAATGTTTGCTCTTTTATATGCAGTCTGTTCCATTTCAAGATTGTAAAGGTTAGCACTAGTTTTATTATGCATACTCAAAACAATGGCTGAATTTGCTGTCTCACTGTAGGGTTACATTTATTCATTTATTTTAATAAAGAAGTGTAGCTTTTCAAAGTATATCTTTCTGATGGTTAAAAAAAATGTACTTCTCTCTTTCTCTTCTCAGATTTATCCAAGAATAGATTAACTGAGGTTCCTACAGAGCTGTGCCATTTCGTGTCACTGGAAACACTAAATCTATACCACAATTGTATTAAAATTATACCAGATGCCATAGTAAACTTGCAAATGCTAACTTACTTAAATTTGAGGTAAGTTTAACTTTGCCACATTTTTTGTTTATTTGCAAATGTGTAAAGCTTTTTTCTGTCTGCACTTCATGTGTTTCTGGAACAACTGACTTTTATTGGAAGGGGTAATGCAAAACCTTATTGGCTGTAGATGCAGGTCTGTATGAAGGAATTGTAAAGGCCAAAATGTAAAACTAATTATTTCAAGAAAGACCAAGTAATATTTATCCCTTTCTTTCCCTTATTCTTCTAGCAAATTCAAAATACTAATCACATCAGCACAGCTGGATTCTTTTAATTCCCTTCTGATGATAAATTTTGTGAAACTTGACACACTTTTTGTAGTTAAAAAGATGGAGGGACAGAGACAGGATTATTTTTTTTTTTCCATGAGGAATGTAGAGAAAAAGCATGATATTATATTGTATCCTCTTATTATGCAAGAAGTAGAGTTACAGCCTTTTTTAGGAGGAAGGGGCAAAGAATTAGGCACCTTTGTCTCTTTTTAAAAATGAAAAGTGTATGTGAATACTTTTTGGTATAGAGAATTGCTACTGGTTAAAGTGCAGGTGAATAGATATTTGCTTTTGAGAGCACCTTTTCAATTGGGACAAGTTGTGGATGTTTCTTTGCAGTTGTGTAAGTAAAAACTGTAATAGTGAAGATACAGTAATCTGGTGTTTGCGAGAATGAGGTTTGAGCTGAGGCGAAGTGGCTCTTGGGCTTCTAAATTCAAGATACGAAGGCTTGATCATCAATTTTGTAAATGCTGAGGATGTTTCTCAAGCCTTCCTGTGTTGTTACTGTACTGCAGTTTTGTCCGGTGTGGAACACTAATTTTACCTCTAAAAATTGAAACAGAGTGTGTCCTGAATATCTGCACACATATAAGGAATAGGACTTAAAATTTTGAAACAGTGTTTCTTAGATATTCATAAAATAATTAAGACTGGATTAAATTAAGTTTGCATAAAACATCTTAGTGAATTTAGGAATTAAAGTGAACTCAATTAGAACTCAATGTAGTGAACTAGTGAATTAGTATTCAGTGCAGTATTGGAATGTGTGACTTGTCACAAACCCAAAATTGTTACAGAGCTAATAACCACATATCACAGTATAGTAGACAAAATGAAAGGAAGCGTTTCAAGTTTTGCTAAGTAAGGTCACTTCCCTCAGTTTAAAATCTCTAGATGTGCCCTTCCCCCATGTTAGCTAAACACAGTAAGTCTGTAGAAGAAGAAAGAACATCCTTGGCAAGAAAAATACCATAGATTTAAAATGCATATTTTTCTGCCTGTTACCAGCAGAGCCCGTATGTTAAATAGCTTTAGAATGTGATGCCAAGAGATATACATAGTCTTTGGGCCTTGGTGGATACTCTTCATGTTTTATTTAAAGAAATGCCTTTTAAACTAATATGATTTATTACTCGCTTGCCTGGGTTATGGGCTTTTCATTACCTCTTAGTGGGTTGCTTCTGTGTTCTGTAAAACTTAAAAATTATTTTTACCTGTTTGGGGTTTTTTTTTTGTTTGTTTGTGTTTGATCTGCTGCATAGGGTAACTCTTAGATTCTAGACTTTCTCAATTTAAGTTATTTGGAACTTAAGAAAATATTTCTACTTATTCTAAAAAATAAGTTGTGTCTTGGTCTTCTGTAAAGACACTAGAATTGAGAATCCTGACTCCACAATAAGCATTGATTGTTTTCTTCAGCTACTGCTGGTTAGTAGTTGGATTTTTAAATATCCTTGGGTTTGTTATTTGATACCTGTCTGTCTCTGAGCCTGTGTAAGAGATATGATGATAGTTTGCTTTGTAAAATATTTTGAGACTGTTTTGTGGAACATGAATACACATCTTTATATGGAGCTTTGGATTGGCAGTTAAGAAATTGAGACGTTTGGAATTTTTATTTTTGTTTCCCTTTATTTTAATTCAGTGTTGCAACTCTTACTGAAATTACACAGAACAATTTTTGCCGTCTGTTTTCAGAGTTCAGTCATGCATATTTGTTCTTTGGAGCCTTAAGAGCCATGCAAATGATAACTAAAATGATTCTTACTAGAGTGCTGCTTTAAGTTACTGTTCGTTGTTTTTCTACAGGTTAATACCCATAAAAAAGACAAAGTTTTATTTTAAGAAAACCTTCAAATATTCCGTTAAAGATAGTAGTTAGTATGATATTCTGTTGATCTTAAATTTTCATCTGAGAACTGATCCACAAATAACAAATTAATCTTTTTAATCATCTGGAGATCCAGATCTGGAGATCTGGAGATCAAAGGGTTATGGCATTTGTCATCTTCAAGTTCTAGCTTGTTGACTAATTGTTACTAGAACAAGAGCCTAAATCTCTTGAAAGTTTTCTACCAAATTTTGCCTTTCCTTGCAACTCCTCTTCATGAAGATCTCACTTTTTTTTTTTTTCCAGAAATATGGTATGAAGAATAAAATGGCACATGTCAGTCACTTAAAAAAATTGTTTTAGCAATTTTAGAAAAAGTAATATATAGAGATAAAATGGCTCAATATGGGTCTTAAAGACATGAATTTTTGATGGCTCTAGAATTTTTTGCTGTATTTACAAGCACCAAGTAATCTTCAACTATGTGTGCTTTAAAGGAATTGAGAAGATAATTTTATCTCTAATTTGTTTATTTGTCTTTCAGTTGGAGCAAAAGACATCCACTATATTGCCACATAAAACTATGGGAATATTTAAATACTTGCAAAATACTGTCTCAGTTGACTTTCCTGTATTCATTAGAAAGGGAAACAGTTGTTCTAGATGACAGCCAGGCTTGTTACAATATTGTGAAACTGATATAATGCATTTTTTCCAGATGGGTAAATTCCACAATACTGTTTAATCAGTAACACAGATATTTTTGATATGCAAATGTTTTCTTAGTGATTGCCATTTGAAAATTTAAAATTTGCCTGCATAAGATCTGACCCATGAAAACGAAGGAATTTTACAACTCTGTCTTTTATGTGAGTATTCAGTAGAACGTCACTGGCGGTTTTAATGATTGTCCTTTCTTGTTTTGTTGCAGTCGAAATCAGCTTTCTTCTTTGCCAGCTTGCCTGTGTGGTCTTCCTCTAAAAGTCTTAATTGCAAGTAACAATAAGCTAGGTTCCCTTCCAGAAGAGATAGGTCAGCTAAAACAGTTAATGGAACTGGTATGTTACTGATCTTTTTTTAACTTTGACTTTATTTGTATTTAACTAGAAAGAGTAAAATTCACTTTGCAAATGTAACTGTAATGCTATAATGCAGGTTAAAAAATTAACTTTTGAACATCTCAACTGTGTTGGGTAGTAACACAATAATAGTTTCCTTTGTGTTCTTCAAGACCCTTCTAAACAACATCACTGCCCATGGTTCATTCAGAACTCAGCTTTGAAGTTCATCATCTTTAGCAGTTTTACGCACCACTTGCACTGGCTCCCTGTCTTGCTGTATCAGATTCATAGTTCTGGCATCAGGCTCTGCAAAGGTGTATTCCCCTCTGTAGCTCCTTCCCCTTCTGTTTCCTTTCTCTCTGTTATTACTATCTTCTTACCACATGGCATTCCACTAGTGATAGTGATCTTATCATGGTTTATTTTGATTTTATTTCACTGTTTGTCTCATGCAACTTTCCTTTCCTGAACACCAATCTGATTTACAGAATTATTATATTCCTCTCGACTTTAAAGCTGTCCATGCAACTACTGTTTCTGCAAGCAGTAGATAAACTATAATACATTGCCTAGTAAACGAGAATTTGAAAAGGCAAAAATTATTTGGTACCTTAAAATTAATTTAATTATACATGTGTTTTTAAAGTTTGTATATGGAAAATGTATATAAGAGAATGCTTCCCTTTTATCCTTTTATCTTCCTCTTTTATATATTGTAGGTTGAGACTGAATGCGGTGTATGCATGATATCTTCAGGTTATTTCTTTTCACCTTGACCTCTTAACATACAAATTGACAAACTACATTTTGACACTGCTAATTTATTCATAGTAAAACAATGATATTTGAACTTTCTTCCAACTGCTGATATCTCCATTGACAGCAGTTATCTTGCACATGTTTTCAGTATCTGAAAGTGCCTGCTTATCATATTATTATTTTTATGACAGTAGTTTCTCTATTAAATTATGTTACAGGAATTGAGCTGACCTTGCTTTACACCCCAGTCCTGCTACTGATTCTTCATATGTGGAGTGAAGTGGCAACTGTGGGGCTTTTTTTATTCTAGTATTCTTTTTGTACAGTATCCTGTGCTGCCAGGCTTTTATTATTTATTACAACTGATCTGGTTGTTGATGAGTAGGGGGGGTGGGGGGGGTGGGTAGATACCTTTTCCTTTCTGGTTTATGCCTGAGCTAAAGACTACCAAGTTTGGTTTGTTTTGGTGAGCATTATTAATTTATCTTATCAAATATTTTTTGTGTGTGTGTATTTTGTTTGTATGATGGGTTTAATAAGATTACTGAAATGGTTTTGATTTAATTAACCTTCAGAAAACCACATTAGGCTATAGCATTGTTTCCGGTGTGCTTAAAATGTGATTCAGTAAAAGATTATGGTTCCAGTTTTATATATAATTGAAGTTGAACAGTATTAAATACATACTAATTTCAGGGATAGGATGACTGAATAGATAATAACAATTGGAACCCTGTTAGGTCTTGATTGCTTCTAGTTTAAATGTAGCCTAGCCTAGTGTCAGCAGGCTCCTGTGAAATAATTGAAAGACTTGGCTTGATTCTGCCTAGTCAAAATCATCCGTTTTATTTCTATTAACTGAGGTCTGTGACAATATTTTCAGTAAAGACTTGCTGAAGTTCTTTCATATCTAATTAACCCTCTCAGTGAGGTGAACTAGCATTGCTGATGCTGGAAGTGTTTCATTTGTTGGTAAGAGTTTGTGTATAGCTTAAGAGTAGCCCTTCTCCTTATTTTAGAATTTTGAAAAGTTAAAAACTAAGAGCTTGAAAAACAATATAGATTATAGGGTTTGTTTGGGTTTTTTTTTAAACAAATCATGTGTTTAACTTTGGTATACTGGATTTTCATATTGCTTTCCAGTTACAGTATAATTTCAGTGTTACTCTGTCATGAAGAACATAACAATTCCCGCTCTAAAAATATTTCAAATGAGAGGCTATAGCAACATGTCCCTTTGATAGCCTAGAATAATTCAAAAGCTGAAGGTCTGATGTTAGTTCTTTGTGATTAGAAGGGGGTGGTGGGAGGGAAGTTTTTGTTAAATTGGGGATGGTTCTGTTCAGATGATCTGACTTAGTTTGATGCCACCATGAGAGTTTGGTACATTTCCAGTGAAATGAGTTGCATTATTTAGCTGGAAATTACTGAACTGTGAAGTACTGAGAGAAGCAAATAGTGGTAGGATTGAAAGCCAAGATCTGTGCTGGCATATATAATATAATGCAGTTTAGATAATAAGTGATCATTGTTCTGAAATGAGTAAAAAGAGGAAAAAAAAAAAAAAAGATTAAGTCATACTGCAGTTGTTGCACAAAACATTCAGCTGTGTAAGAGCAATGCCAGCCCGAATAGCTTGTGGCCTCCAGGCAATGCAATCAGCCAGGCCCCTGGCGGGGCGTGCTGTTGTTTTGGTACACATGCAGTGCTGGTGCTGAGCTGGCCCACGGAATTGATCCTGAGAGGTGACGAACACCTCCTGACTGCATGCAGTTTTTGTATTACTAGGACTTTGCCAAGCACCCTCAGGTTCCCAAAATGTTTCACAAGCTGCATCCAGTAAAGTCTGTGTGTACATAGCAAATGGATTTTTTTTTTTGTTATTTAACTTCTTGAAACAAATTTTACCTCTGTAGTTACTCTAGCGTGATTTAAGTATAGTTTGCTGCAAATTAGATCAGACCTTTCCAACTAACCTGCTTTTTTCTTCTCTCTTCCAAAATGGGCTAGGCAGTTCTTTTACATGTATATATTAGAATAAATTTCATACTTGGGGCATAGCATGACATATATTGCATGCAATAAATTTTCAGGTATTCTTTTAAATTTTAGGATTCTGGGTTATATAGATCTAACAGCTATCTTACAAACACCAAAATAACATATAAATTATTCTCCCTTCAGGATATGTTACAATTATTTGCAAAATTTGTTTGGGAAACTTACTTTTATTTGCAGCTGTGTAACTCAGTCATCCTCTACTATCAACCAGGAGGATGAGTGCAAAACTGATGTGAAGATAATCTGAAACTTATTTTCCATCAGAGAAATATAGTTGGGTAGAGATGACTCAGTAATTTCACCCAAAACTATCAGATGTACAGTAAAATTCCATTCTCCATCCTATCAGGCAGTATTGCACTTCTACCTTCTTCAGGTAACAGCCACTTTCATCACTGGGATGCTCCTGTTTCACATTGGAAGCCTTTAAATCTCTCAGGTGGGATTTAGGTCCTTCACCTCATTCATCTAATCTGGGCCAGCTGCCTGACCAAGTGGAACCTGCTGCCTTCTGTTGCCTAAAAAGATCCATGTGCTCACACACCATGTGACTTCCTTTTACCATTCTGTATGGCTATTATATCAAGCTCTGACAGAATCCACACTTTTTAGGAATAACAGCTCAGTCAGGAGTCCCAAGTTTTAAGATGGATGTAAGGAGGAGGTTTACCTCAATTTCCGTGTTTTGGATAAATTTTTCTGTGTGTGTGAATAAACATGTTAATATGGAGCCAGAGTACCATATTTGTTTTTCTGTTTGTATTATGCTGAATTTTATTGGTTTAAGACCATTTAAACTTTACCATAAGCAAGAGAAAAATGTTGATGATTTTGATTTGTTTTCATGACATTGAGCTTCATGCCACAGAAATGAATGTTCAATTTAAATATTCCTTACATTTCTCTAATACTGAGAAATTGTGTTGTCATGGCAAGACTTGGCATAACTGATGAGAACAAAATAGAATTAATGCAGAAGTCTGATCTCCAGCTAACACACCTTTGGAACTTGCATAGGTGTTTGCGCTTTGGTTGGTTGCAGATGTCCATGAAGTAAAGTTCCAAACTGCTGATTGCATAGTTTCTTTATTAGCTTGAAAACCATAGACATTTGACTTTGATAGTGTTGCTTCCATTAGTGCCAAAGTAATGGGAAAGATAAGCACTGTCTCTGTCACATACACACTCACAAAGTCTGATAATAGTCAGAGCATAAGTATAACAAGAAGTAATGTTCTAGGTCTTTGTTTTCCACAGCTATTCAAACAAAGTAATAAAAAAAGTTGGACAGTAGTGTTTAGTAGCATAAAGGATACTCTGTCTATAGAGATCTTGTGAATGCTGACATGCTGTCATAACATCAGTCTTACTGAGGATGTTCTGAAAGTTTATAAGTGGACTTTGGTTTTGAGGCGACACACTGCTAGGCTTTTTTGGGGGTGGTTTGTGTTTTTTTCCACTTCCTTTAAAATTCTCTGTCTCTTTCCCTGACTTATTCTGATGTGTGTGTGCATAAGTGCACTTGGTCTAGAGTTTCTCTGCCACAAGGTGACTTTAAATTTTAATTCTGTGCCCTAAAAATTGAGTATCTAATTATGAAGTTGTTTAAAGTCTCTAAAGTGAAAATAGGACAGTAAAGCTTTAAAAATAAATGATCTGGGAACAGTGCAATTAACCATACTTTGTGACAACTTGGGCAAAAGATTCACACATTAACTGGGATTTTTAATTTCCTTGTCTAAAAGCTAAAATAATTTCCTGACTGTGTTTTGACAAGGGAAGGAAACTTTGGCAACATAGATTCTGTTACAAGAGGAAACTTGTCTGATGCAGCAAGCAGCACTGCCAGTTCACATTTTGGTTTTACTATCATTTTTTGTTAACTAGATTTTTAGGCTTGAGGGTAACAAGTTAATATAACATTTCTGACTAGTATTAAAGCAACTGTCTTCAAAGACAGGACTTGGAAATCTGACCGATTTACAGAAATTTGTAGTCTAGGAGCTCCCAGATACTGTATAAATACATTTGAAAAAGTCAAGAGAGTAGGAGTGAATGTCCTAAAAGTATTCCAGTGGCTATTCAGGAAAATTTGGCATTACCTCGGTTTGGTCTCATACTGTGAAATACTGTTTCCTTTTTTTTAATGCAGAAATGGAAGCATGATTGGGACATTACTCAAATTTACAGGTTGCATGGCATGTAAGCAGAGGTTTTGATGTCCTTTTGATTTCACATTGAGTGTAGACTGGCAGCAAAAATGATAGCTAGTATCTGAAAACTGTCTTGTTTTAGACATTTAATTCAAGAAGTTGATCTTCAGTACACATTCATAGTGGTTTCTTGTTAGCAATAGTGTTAAAGTATATTTATTACAGTAATACTACTGTATATAAACTTGTCGCTTGAAATTCGTAGAATCATAGAATGGTTTGAGTTGGAAGGGACCCTAAAGATCAGAGATCACCCAGTTCCAATCTCCATGTCATGGGCAGGGACACCTTCCAGTAGTCCAGGTTGCTCAGAGCAATTGTGCTCAGTATAACCAGACCCCATACTTTAAACTTTACAGCAGTTAGTCCTTTAGGAATGCTGAAATGAGGATGGGTTCCAGTTTCATCCGGGTCATTAAACAGGCTGTTATCCTAGTCATCAAAATCAGACCTACTTAGAACTTGTGTAGGCAGTGAAGCACCTTTACAATAGTATGTTGAATATCTGTATAATGCTTAACAAAATCTGTCCTATTTTATTATGGCCTGTGTGATGTGATAGTCAAATATATGCCTTTCTTGAGCATCATTACAGAGTGCTATTGCTGTTTTCTCTCTTGTCTGTGTGTGGTTTTGTTTTTTTTTTTTTAAATTGTGCTTAAATATTCCCTCCAGAAAAACAAGAATCTTTTCAGAAAATCAGATGCACACACTGGCAGTTTTACATTTCATCCAAACATATTTGGTTATATAATCATGGTATGGAGTTCTTCATATGAATAAAGCTTGAGAAAACAAAGGTGGAACTTCTTAAGCAAATGGTTTTGAATGTTTCTATAGAAATTAAATTAACTTTCAAAATTAACTTGCTCCCCAAATAAGAATTCACTATGGGTTTTAAGTAATGTGTAAACATTTTCTCATGTATCTAGTTTTGCATTGTGAAGACAGGACATAGTTGCATGTTTTCAGGTTAATAAAATGTTGCAACAGTAATACCAAATTAGCTACAATTTCACATCAGTATTATTTAACAGTTAGGAGCCAAAAGTTCATTGTTTCTATTATTACTATTTTGCTGTAGGATGTCAGCTGTAATGAAATCACAGCTTTGCCACAGCAGATAGGCCAGCTGAAATCTTTAAAAGAACTGAATGTCAGAAGAAATTACCTCGAAGTTTTACCCCAAGGTAAAAACAAACAAAAATCCCAACACCTTTATGATAGCTCTTTTTAGTAGCATATTGGAAGTATTTTTCAGTCATGCAAGTAAATATGATTAAAAAGTAGTAATTACTTTGTATTAAAATTTATTACATTTGAGTTTGCAGAATACAACATTCAGTGGTACTCACTAAATAACTGTGTGAGGTTTTCTTCATTGAATTCTCTTTGCAATTCTAGGCATCTTTTAAGTTGCACAAGTGCTTAGTTGTGAATGTAGTATGGGAGCTGTCAGCTGAGCTTCAGGAAAAAAAGTATTTCAAAGTATTTATTTTAAAATTTGTCACTTGTATAACAATAACACTCTTTTCATTTCCCAGTATAGAATTGAGTAAATGTTGACCATATCCCTGCTCGTTTGTATTTTTCCTGAATGCAAAAGATTTATTCAGAAATATTTTATGATTTTATGGCAAAAATAAATACAGCTATAACATCACCTTTCTTTTTTGTTACTTTTAGAACTAGTACAGCTTCCCTTGGTAAAGTTCGACTTTTCCTGCAATAAAGTTCTTGTGATTCCAATTTGTTTTAGAAAGATGGTGCAGTTACAAGTATTACTACTTGAGAATAATCCTTTGCAGTCTCCACCAGCACAAGTAAGTGACATCTGCAATTCACATTGTGCCTTAATATTGGGTAGACGATAACAAATTATAGTTTATAAATATCGCCTTCTGCAACTGCAGGCTTCTGAACTTCAGCCATCACAGACTTTAGTTGTTGGTATGTAAATAAGACATAGAAAATATCCTATGTTCTATGTATGGATCTGTGTTCCACTTAAAGCAACATGAGTATAGATGATTTCCATTCCATTTGCTGCCTGTTTGTTGTGTTTTGTTTTTTGGTTTTTTTTGTGTGTGTCTTTCCTATCTGCATATGAAAATGTTGGAATATGTATATAGTTTTGAAAAAGAAGCGAGAAACTTCCTGGATAAATATTTTCTCTCTTTTTAAGTTCTAGAAGGTTCTACAGTGTTTTACTCTCAACCTAAAAAATATGCAGACTGTCTGTAATGTAATCAATGTAAAATTTATTTTACTTTATGATGTAAGTTTATAGATTGTAATACATGACAAAATCATACTCCTGTTCTGAACTGTACGCCATGCTGAGAAATGATGATAAATGAATGCAACCCGTGCTTGCTGCTTAAGGACAACATTGTTGTTGACTTACTGGGCAGTAGATTCAAACTATATCTCTGAGAACTACAATTGTTCTAGATCAACAGCTGTTGAAATACTTGATAGTTTTTATGGCATTGGAGAAATACTTTTCATAACCAATGGTGATGCTGCTCCTAAACTCCAAAAATACAGAGCAAGTTTCACCAAGCACTTGAGCTACAAGTGTGCAGTTAAAGAAAATAAAATGCAGGTAAAATGCAGGTGAAATGCATCATAAATATGCTTGGACATTAGTAAAATCAAAAGGCTTAAAAAAATGGCTAAGGGTATAAAGGACATGGTGATTAATTAAATGTCATTATTAACTACTTTTGGAAAATAATTTTTCAATTTACAGTTAGTAGCAGGCCATACCATCTATTTTATCATAACTCTTTTTGAGTGAAAAGCTCATTCTTTCATTCTATTTATAAATCTCCTTTTCTTTCTTGTCTTAACAGATTTGTACAAAGGGTAAGGTGCATATATTCAAATATCTGACTGTACAAGCCTGTCAGATTAAAACAGCAGACTCGCTGTATCTTAATGCCATAGAACAACAGCATTTGCCTCAACCTGTGGAAGAGAGGTATGTATGAAAATCTCACTTTTTTCATGTAACCCTTACAAACAAAGTGAAATAAATGTATTTATATCTTTAGCTAACAGTTTCATCCGTTCAGTTGCTGTTTAGAGTGTACTTTTTTGAACAGACATTTAGTTTGTTTTAATATATTTTATTGTAGTGAAATACCTGTAAGAGTTTAGAAAAAATATTTTTAACAATTAGTTCTGATTAAAGTTATCAGCACATTAGGAAATAATTTTGACGTGAGTCTTACTTTACATCTAATCTCTTACTAGTAGACTACTGAAATATGTTGAAAATAATTCAGGTGGTAGTGTCATTAAGTGTTGGAACTTTCTTGTAAAGCTATTAAATAGTTCTTATTTCTTGTATTGTTTTGTGATTTATATGTTGTTATACATTTGTCACATAGTTGTTTCAAGCTTTTTTATTCATTCAGGGGCTTATCCATCCAGCAAAGCAAGCTGCATGAATTCTGAGACCTTTTTAAAGTGAAATGTGCTTATTTGTTAGCAAAATGAAAGAAAAAATCTTTAATGTATTGCATCAAAGATCTAGGTAATGTCATCTTGTATTGTGGTTTAAGGACAGGAATTAGATACAAAGCAACTCCTTTCTCTAAGAATCTCCATAGCTAATTGGAAACCAGCTTTTAGCTAGCTCTTTCTTTGCTAATATGGGAAGTATGATATAACTAATCAGAGAAAGTAGGATAATACTTTATTTTTTGAGAGAAGTACTCACTAAAAGTGCTGAGGTAAATAAAGATAAAGGTGTTGCTGCTAACACCCTGAAAAAACCCACCCCTGTTATGGAATCTCCCTTTCAGTCATGTAGATAAGGTTTCTAACAAATTGCTTACCTCCATGTATGTTTGGAGACACCTTTGTGAATTTCTATCAGATAAATGCCAAAGGTGGGAAGAATTCTGGATGAAGAGTAAGTTTTCCATTTGGGAAATACCTACAGATTTTTGGGGTTTTTCTTTTAGCATATAAGAAAATTGATAACAGTGTCATGTCCTGTATGACATTTTGGTCATATAGGAGCATACATGTTAGGGTAAGGGGGATAGTACAGGGTAGGTGCCAGTTGGTAACTAACAGCCTAATACTCTAGCACATAATAATTACCAAATTTTTATTTTAGAGAATAATTTCACACTTCTAAAGAAAAAACATAACCTGGTTAGGATTTCCATAGGCAGTTCCTACACAAAATCGTTAAATGTTTACTGATAAGAGATAATTTAAGATTAGGATTAATCAGGTACTTTATTCATGTGAAGACTGATTAAATTATTTCTTAAATTGCTGTGTCAATCTGAACTCAAGATTACAACTTTCAGGATTGCGTATGAGGGGATTATAAAGCATATTTTAAAAAAAAAAAAGTTGTGATGATAGTATTGCATCTAACAGTGTGCTTTAAAATGAGCAGAAGTCATATTAGGTAATGAAACCAGAAGAGAGAGCAGTGGCCATTACTGTACTAATTTGCTTA
This sequence comes from Athene cunicularia, assembly GCF_003259725.1. NCBI lineage: Eukaryota > Metazoa > Chordata > Aves > Strigiformes > Strigidae > Athene > Athene cunicularia. The sequence continues at coordinate 29,756,554 of NW_020799091.1, read as the reverse complement.
AAAACCTAAATTTCATAGTCTATTTTAAAGCACTGAAAGGAGGTTTCTGTGTTAATAATTACTTCAAGCCACAGGGAGCTACCAGCTCACTTTTAATGCATCAGTGTTTACAACTAAATCTGTTGACTCCAGTTTGAGTTCAACTAGTTTAGTTGCTTATCCCATGGCTAAATGACTTCAGACTCCTGTGTTCTACTTAGTGAGTAAATAAATATTTTTACCTAGTGTATAGACAAAAGTAAGCATTATAGAAGATTATTTCTGTTCCTTGCGTTAATCCTTAGGCTAACCAGCCATTCCATCTGATCTTTTTCACTATCACCAGACTGCAAATTTGTAGTTCTTAACCGTTCTAGGCTATTTCACCCTCTACCATTAAGACTGGTTGGAATTTGCTTTAATTTAAGCAAAACTAAGACAGAATTCTAATGGTAAATGCTATGATAGCTTTTTATTGAGGTTTTTTTGTTTTGTTTTTTTTTTTCCAATTCATATCTAGCATTGATGACATCTACCCAAGTAAAAAGGACTCAGATTCCGGTGTTGGTAGTGATAATGGTGATAAACGTTTGTCAGCAACAGAGGTAAGTTGCCTGAATTTTGAGTCCAGCTCCCTGTCCAGTACCTGTATTTTTACTATGTTTTAAGTTTGTTAACAATGTGAATACATTTTTAGCCATCAAAAGTGTGCAACCATATCCTTGACCTGAATTTCTTGCTAAGAAATGGTTAAACAAAGGTAAACGGAGACTGGGGTTTTTCTTTTTTTTCTCTTGTCTGTACACTTTCTGAAGAGGGCAGTGAGATACTTGCTTACAAATGGTCAATGACCTACCAATAGTGAAAATTCACTGCAGCAGTTTACATAAACGAAGACCAAATCAGAATCCATGACTGCTGTTTTCAACAAAATAAATGTCCTAACAGGTTACATGCCTGGCTACTAATCACCTGTTTTCTCTGACTGATGACTCTCCTGTTGGGAATTAACAGGAGTTCAGGGTGCTGAGTCCTGGTATGTTCTGTGACGTTCTGGTTATGGCAGTTCACTGTAGTGTAGGAACTTCAGAAACTTTGCAGATCTTAATGCGTTTACATGTTCTGGCAATTACCTAGTGCTGGAAATCAGCCTTCAGAAATTTTATGAACTATGTTGTCTGACTGTGTAAAGAGAAAGGATAGTTTTCTGAGACTGGTGTTATCCTAAGCAGTTAGAACTCACTTCCCTAGACCTTTATTCTGAGGCACTGCTCAGCTGAATAGGGCACTAAATCTATTTGGAGTTGAACTGAATAAATAACGATAAATAAGTAAATAATTTTCAATATAATTCAGTGATGATCTTTCTGAAATATGCAAATAATGGGATTTCTAGTCTGACCTAATAGGAAATATACAGGTCACAATAAAAGAATGAGCTTCTTGCTACTTAAAATAATTTTACACTGATTCTTTAGTGTTTCTCTCCTCCTTTGAGGAAAAGAGATTCTGTTGCTTTTGAAAAAAAATGTATAAAGAATCAAGTGTAGGTACTGAATTTGTAGTCACTAAAAAGCAGATTGAAAATCAATCCACTTACACACCGATTGGTCTTTTGAATACAAAACAACTTGGAAATCCCTGTGGGGCTTTTTTTAAAGTATTTGGGCAAGTTTCTGGCTAGATAGAAATGAAGCAGAGTTACGGACATTTCTAGCCAGACTTCTAATGGTTTCTTCCAGTTGTAAGAGCGTGCAGGCCATAAGACACTTACGAACTGTTTTGCCGTTCTTACACTTCCTGAAGCTGAGTTAGCATGTTAATGAAACTAATACTCCAGAATTTCCTCTTTAGCTACAAGTAACACCTTTAGAAAATAGTTCATCTTTCCTGTAATCGAAACGTAGCCATTGAAATGCTGCAAAAAATATTTTAAAGACCATCAACAGTGAACCAATATATTTTTATTAGCACAGAGGTTTCTTATATGTGAACTGATTTACTCATTCCATCCCCACCTGACTACTGCCCTACTATTAAGGAGAAAATAGATGCTGAGATCAGTAGTCCCAAATGTATTTGGTAGTAAATTCACCACTCGCTTTTCCTTCTGATGCAACCTTTTAATACCTGTATTATAGATGAGAGTTGTGCAAAAATATTAGCATGTTGCAAATACAGATTCACATATGTTGTTAATTACAATCAGAAATGTACATATCAAATATTAGATAAACATTAAATGGGCAGTCATAAAGTGATCATTAAAACACATTTTTGGAGGGTTTTTATAAATACATCAGCCATAAAAACAAACTGCATTTTTTTAGTCTGAAAGCTAGTAGCTTTGAGTTTCATCTCTTTTACAGAATATACTACCATGTCATTTGTGTAACTTGAAAATGGTACCTTAAATTAATCACTTGTTTGAATACTAATGTATTTTTTAGGAAGTTTGCTAATTAGTTTTGGATCCATAAACACAGGAGAGATTACTTATTGAAATGAATGATTTAGTATTTCTGTCTGACTTGTTGGTAGGGTCATTTCAGGGTCAATTCTTCAGAGATATAGTCATCTTGAGCATTTCAAGTGAAAGATATCTTGTAGTGTTGCTGTAAAATTGATCACAGCAGCTTGAAGGCAAATTTCGCTTTAAGGTAGTGCACTCATGTACCTCATCGTTTAGGAACAGTGCAGCATTTTGATCCATTTTCCACCTCCCTTCAGCCTTATTTTTTCCTTAGTTAAACTTCATGAGGACAAGAGGGTACTTGTTAAGATCTGGATGTTGTCCCTGCTTTAGTACCCATAAGAGTGATGCATTAGTACCAGCAAGAATGTATATGAAGAGTCTTTCAAAATGCATCATCTGAACTCAGTGTTGGCATAGCATTAGGTATTTTTAATTGTTCCATGTCTGTTGTCTTCTGTTGCTAGCTGAATAAAAATAAAACTCTGGATGAAGGACGTGAGATACAGTATTTCACCTGTGAAGGAGCAATACTTTTGTATTATTGCAGGCTGCAGGATAGTTTCTATTTCATGCTATACTGGCAGGAAACACCTGGAAAATCAATTGCAGAATTCTGTAGGCCCTGAAAGTGAGACATAGCTTGTTAAAGGAATGAATTTCTGTTTCTAGATTGAATGGCCCATGGCTTTTTTTGACACCAACACTCCAAAATATTTTCTTAAAAGCAGTATGTGTGACTCTGCTGAGAAAAAATCATGCCTGTTTTAGTATTCAGAATTTGTAATAAGTGTATAAGAATATTTTACTGTAATATTTTCAAATGATAGTTGTGAAATTAACAAAACATGAATCTTTGATTTAGAATAACTAAATTTAATGCTTAAATGTCACATGAGATATAAACTGAAAGAAAGAGAAGGAACTTCACTGTAACCTTGGTTGTCTGCATGAATTTATAGTGTGCACAATTTTTTTTTTTTTTTAAAGCTGTTGGGTTGTCATTGCTTCAGGTCTAAAAAAACTAGTGACTTTTGTGCTTAGAATACTTGGAGTGTGGTTTGTTTATTTTCTGTTTGAGATACTATATTGTTTAATTTTAAAATAAAATTTATTTTAAAATTTGTTTTAAAAATTGACAAACAGGAGCAGTACTGCAATGCTAGTTCACTTCATTACAAAGCTTCATCATTATGATAAGGCTTTATCAAGTCCCTGAACATCCTTTTGATTTTTTTTCTCTTTAGGCAGAAGAATACAGCCAGTGAACTGATAGAGTTGTTAATATGCAGTTTATTTGTAGAAAACATTTGTGGTGGTCCACTTTTATAAAATGCATTAAGTCCAGGGTATTCTTGGCAAATGGGAATAACCACATGTAAGTCTGATACACTTTTTTTGGAGCAAAGTAGATTTGCTCCATCCCTTATCACAAACATTACCTTCAGGATTAAAAAAAATATTTTCTGCATAGAATATGAACATATAAAGGTTGTAAGAATGGCATAACTCTACTAGAAGCTAGTGACTGTGAAGCTGGGTAACTGATTGTATGTGACAACATCCCATTCCATTGCAGATCTTGTTACAGTGGGCTGAACTGATAAACAGGGAAATACCATTTCCTTAAAAATATATATTCTTAAAGGATATGGAACAAACTGCTATATATGTGTTATAGCAGTTACAATTACAAAGCACATGTCTAGAATATGTATGTACAGAGCATCCAAAGAATGAGCAATGCCAGTGGTTTTGTTGGGAAATGAATTTGCAAAATTCTGAAAGACTGTTGTAGTGGTAAGCTCTCTATCTCAGGAAAGCAAGGATAAAAACTTGGCCTCTTCTGCAAACTGTGTTTTTGCCATAGTTCACCTCGGGAGAATGTGAACAGGTCCCACTGTGAGCAGGTCAGTGCTGGTCCTGTAGAACAGCAGAGCCCTGGTGGCATGGGACAGAAGTGAAGGCGAGTGTCTCAGTGCTTCTTTGTGTAGCCACTGTCTATAAAGTTACAGACAGGATAAGCTTGTGATAAAAGTAATGTGTTTTAGTGTACCAGCTAATACAGCTGAAAAACATGGATGAGGTTTTAAGTCATTGAAGAGAAGCCAGTGTACTTGAGTGTTTATGCTTTTTTTCAGGTCTACCAGTTAATCTAATAACTGTCTCAGCCTACAAAGTTCATCTTGCTTGCTTTAGATATGCAATTAATAAGCTACATGGTAAACCGGGGGGAAAAGGTCTTGAAGGGAAAGAAAAAAGGACTGGGATACAAGGTTTAGACTTCGGTGGCTACAAGGAGCCTCTATTTTCAGCTATCCCAGGAAAGTGCACAGAGAGCAGCACAGTGCAGTTGTGTCACTGCAAGGAGAGGACTAGTTGCAGTGAGGAAGATAAGAAAAGAGGACATCTGAATTGTTCTGCTTGGCAAATGTCCTGTGAGGATGTATTCAGCATGACTACAGCTTCCTTCAACAGGATTTGGTTATGTTAGATGCTCTGGAAACCTCTCTCTTACTAGTTTGCCACTCTTTAGTGAGCACTCTTCTTAATATGTACACTTTTATCACTCTTGGTTTGAGCTGAAACCAGTGTTTATCTTATTTCTCCTTAGCCATCTGATGAAGATACTATCAGTTTTAATGTTCCAATGTCAGACATTGTGGAAGAAGATCAGGTTGTAAAGGAAGATTCAGGTCACCATGCTAACTCAAGAAAAGGTTGGAATCTAAAAAAAGTGGGCATTAAATACAGGGAAATTCTGTCAATAATTCCATGTATAAGACTGTAAATAAATAACAGCTCTACAAGCATCAGTCTTTCAGGAGTCTACAAATACCATCTTTAAATGAGATCTGTTTTATTAACTGCTATTTTGTCTTGGAATTTTCAGTGTTTAATTTTGCACTGGATCAATGCCTTATTAAATTGACTTTTTCTTGCTGATATTCTAGTTGAACAACATGCATTTTTTGTTTTTTTTTGTAATAAATGTCTACCTACCCAGAAGTCTTTGGGAATGCATATGAAGTCACATAAAAAAAGGAGAAAGTATGCTATGTAGAATGTTTTTAACTGAGCTGAGTTGAGGTCCTTATATTCATTTTCTGTAGCAATTCCAATGAACTTGTTGCACCTTGTCTCAAGAGTTAATAAGTTCTGGTTCTGACTTGGGGAAGAAGAGTTGGCTTAAACCATGCTTCCCAACCAGTAATATCAATGTGTAAGAACTTACCAAAACTCTACAAAAACAGAGTCCACTTCTGTAGTTGGACTTCATGTGTATATAAAGCTTTATTAATCAAAGTCAGCATTACCTCTGGAAACAAGCAAACCTCTTCAAATTTTGTGAGAACATATCACTTTATCTAAATATTACTGAAATAACTTATATTTTTCTAAATTATATCTACATACTGATAAACAATGTTTCTTCAAGGTCTGCACATACAGGATGAAGTCAGTGAGTTGCATATGGAAACCACATAAGTAGTGTTACATACCAGATTAAATGAGCTTCAGTTGAGGTACTCATCACAATTTAGTAAAATACTATATACTAGTAAGAGCATTACCATCCTATAGTAAGAGCATTACAGCCTACAGTGTTTATTAGCAAACTGGAGAGGGTAAGTTACAGGATCAGACAACTTCAAACAGAGGAGAAAATTATTACTGCCTCATATCCCTGGAAATAATATATGTAAGCAAGAGATTGGCATAGGCTCTGAAGGCTCTGATTCATTTTGTTTGAGTTCTGTTAAAAGTTTGAGTGTTTGTTACAGCATAATAACTCTGAAGTTGCATTAAACTGCAAGTCACTGGCTGAGGCATCCGAATGCCTTAAAATACTCTGCAGCTGTCCAGCTGTGTTCTTGTTATCGGTACCAGCAAGACATACTTGGTGTAGTTGAAAACTGACTCCATCGATGCCTGTTGTGGTGCTTCTGATATACAAGTTTATGAGCTCATGGTATTGATTTATTACAACTTTAAAATGAATTGACATCACTTGTTAAAATGCAAAGGTCTTAAATTGCTTGCAGTTTTTAATATGCTCCAAATTTAAACTTTGTTTCATTTTGAGCTCTATAATTTAATACAGTTATGTTGAGTAATAAATGTTGAGCTGAACCAGAAATAATTTTTTTTTTTAAATTGTTGTTATTAGTGGAATTCCATCAAGGATCTTCTCGCTTGATTGTCAATAAGTCAAGAGAAACAGGAAGCCAGTTTGATGAACCGGATACTCTTACTACTGAATTTATGAGTTACATTAAGGTAAGTTTGTGATAATTTTAAGTGTGGGGAAATATCTTCAGAGCAAACAGGAATTATAAACTGAAGACATTTTAATGAATAATAAACCACAACTGATACTCATTTTCGTAGAAGATACAGAAGGCAAAAATACGCAGATAGGTTTAAAGTGACTATAATTAATCTAGGAGATCAATTTACCCATAACTCACTCTCTAGTATATCTGCGAGTTATCCTTTAACTATGTTTAAGGCTTAAAGAAAAAGTGACAGGTATATTCTGTACTATTTGATTTGTATTTTGAATATAGCAATCTTAGCATTTACTTGCATTAGTAAAATGCAAGAAGACTTTCAGTGTTAGCTGTGGTGGCTAAAGTTATGAAATAATGTTATGGTATTAAAATACATTTTGTTAAATGTTTTAAAATTGTAGAAATTGAGAGATGTATAAAGACAAATTATAGCAAATCTAAAATAAAATCTGTTATTCTAGGAACCTACCTCTTACAAGATTTGGCAACTTCCTTTCTTGATGGGTTTAGGGAGAATACACTCTGTTATGAATCTTGTAGATGCTATAGGTGATAGGAAAGTGCCTTGAATAATCATGTGTATGTTTGTGTGCATAACAAAACATACATGTGCATGTGTACTTAATAACGTCTGTAAAAAAAGTGCTAGAAAGTAACAGTGGCAAGAGAAAGGATGTGGCCTTTCAGCTCCATGGAAACTGAGATTTGTGGTTCTGCAAAAGATCTTTTTATTTGAGTGGTCTTTTGTTTTTTTTCTAGCAACAAGACTCTTGCATATCTTCAGTTAGTTGCAGAGTCTCTGAGGTGGCAGCCACAGAGGACTAGCATTTAAAAACAAAGGGAAAAAAACCCAACAAATTTTTTTCCCTGTCATAGTTACTTAATAGGTGTAGTTATCAGAAAACTTTATTTACGTAGCAAATACATGTTGCTTATTACTTTTTGTTATTTACAGATACAAATGTGAATTCAATAGTGTTAATTATTAGGAAGAGTTATTATTGCTGGATGTTTAGGACACTACACTTTATCTTATATTGGCTGCTTCTTTCATAACTTTTATACTAAAAAAGTTTGAGGGATTTTTTTTTTTTTAGATAGTTGAAATGTTATTATTATTAGTATTTTTGATAGTCAAAATGTTAATGAATGTTTGTAAGTTTCCTGCATACAAATTTTCAGCAAGTGTGCACATTTGAGGTGAATGAACATGGTACTTTGCTCCGAAGCTGACTGTACATTATATTACGTATATACTTTGTATTTCCTTTCCTTGTTCTCACTTCATCCTCTTGATTTTCAGTAGCGTGCCATTTGAAGACTGTTCCCTTGGGTCCTCTGTCACAATAAGATAATATCCAAAAAAATGTGTTGCAGACACTGATTCAGTAAACTACTACATTACTGTATTGAATTTCAGTATAAGAATATTGCCAGAGTGATCAGTTTAATTTATTTTAATTTTGATACCATCTTAACATTATGGCAGTTCACATCAGCACTTGGTGACTTGCACAGGTAGTAAATCCATTTTATTCAGAAGATTTTGAACTCAGGACATTTTCTGCCTTGTATGGATTTCTGAGTATTGTGTTCTTTGGTTTATATCTAGTCATGTAATAAAATGCCTTTTGGGACAGCAAGGGTCTTCTAAAATTGATATTCTGGTTAACCAAACCATACATGAAATCCGTACAGCTTGCAGTGCAAAAGAGTTTAGGCTTGGAGGATTCTGTAATTTTTGAAATGTTAGCCCTAATTTCTATGGCTTTATTTATCTTACCTATATAGTTATGTACAGAGGTTGAGGATTACCTTCTAGAAGTCGTATTTCATTTTTGTCATCTCAGGATATCTGCCTTTCTTACGGGAAAAATCATGTTCTTTATTCCTGTAAGGAGACAAAAAAGAAAAAAGAATGGGCTTAATCATTCTACTGGGGATTGTTATTTGGAAACGGGCCATCTGGAGAATGTTGGAGAAGCTGGTACACTCCCCAGTGACACATCTGGCAGAGTTGGATAGCATTTATTGGTACAGGGTGATGCAACTGATGTGCCAAACACATGACACAAGAGGATAAGCCTCTCTGTTTTCTGCTGTTCATTATCTACTAGTACAAATGTATATCCATTCAGAGAGCTGCTATCTTTACTGGTTGCTGAACTACTTCAGTGTTCCTGCCTATCTGAGATGATAGAGAAAAGAAAATTGCAAACCACTATATGGAACCGTACAAGAAAGGGTCAAGTTTTCTAACAAGTAGCACTTCATTGTTAGAGGTAGGACAGTGGGAGCTCTAATTTATGCCTAGATTGAACCCAAAATAACTGGCTGACTGATATGAATTCTTATACTCAGTTTTTGCTCTGATTTGTTTTAAAATGTATTCATGGCTGTTAAAATTGTCAAGTAGGAATCATGTTAATAATTATGAAAGTACATAATTTCTACTGTTTTCAGATTTGGAATTTCCTTTCTCTGTAAACAAATCTGGCTGTGATAGGAGAGCAAGTAAGAGGAGAATTAGGGTCGTGCTTAATTGAAGCATTCTTTGCATATACCAGCAAGGGACAAATGAAATCTGGGTCACAGAATAGAGAATTCTCATGCTGCTTGACTTTCTTTTTACCGTTAAAGTAAGGTAAGGGCTGTTGACCTCAATAAAGTCTGAATGGTGACTAGAAGATCTTGTAATCAGTATCTTAAAAGGGGGTAGAGTGAGGAGTGGAGCAGAACTGTTAGTTTGCTCCAAGTAGCCACCCTAAACTGTTACATAAATTAGGTTAGTGCTGAGTCTGAAGCAGAATTTATTTGCCTACTTAATTGCAAAGTTCAGTTCTCAATATCACTTTGCTTACAGAGCAGAGCAGAAGAGTGTGATGAATTACTGAGAATAGAAGAGGACACACAATGGCAAACAGACGAAATGTAAGTATTTTTTATGTATCTATAAGCAATTAGCTGTGTCGTTTCATTAGATTGACCAGAACTGTCACTTCCTTATCAGTTAATTTTGTAGACTTGAAGGCACAACAGAAGCATAGCCTTGCACTTTGTGTGTGCTCAGTGTTTTACACATTATTGCTGAATAGAGTGGATGATATATTACAACTAATTAATATGTATGCACAAATAATATTGAAATAATTTTTACCTTTGTAGAATACAAGCATTTAATTAGGTATTTTGATATTTAGTCTGTAATTGACATTGATAAAAAAGGATTTTGTCAAAACTTGTAAAATCTAGATTTAATGTATGTTTAAAATATTTAATTTAATTGGAAAAAATCCCACAGTCTTTTTCTTATTTTTGTCATAATTTTAACCCTAAAGCAATCATTAATTCATAGACATTAATTCAAGAGCAGAGCAAGTGACCCATCAGTTGAGGCAAATGCATAAGAAAAGGAATTTAACATGACAGTGTGCTGTAATATTGTCACTCATCAGAACAGTGGAGTCCTGTATGATTTAAAAACAAAAACTGAAGGAAGGGAAGAATAAGTGCTTTCTGAAAGAGCCTTATTGGCAGGATATAGTGTTTCTAAACCATGAAAACAGTTACAAATGTTGAAAAGAAAGCATGGTGGTCCATTAAAAGAATTGTTGTATTTAGTACTTGTGTTAAAATACTTGTGATGACTGTTGTTAATGAACCAAATATTGGTAAATAAATCTTCGATTTTAGAAGTCAGTCTGTTTAATTGAATTCTAGCAGTTTTAGTTCATCACATTTATTTCTGGTATGCATGTTTTAGGTGTTGGAGCTTTAAGGACAAGGTGCTGGAGAATTTTTTTCAGAATAAACTGTTTCTATGAATTCAGCATATACTAGTGTGCACAGAGACTGTTTTTTCCTCTCTATTGTTAGCATGCCAGTTGAAAAACACAGCTCAAATTGAAATTCAGACTACCCTTGTTGATTGCTGTTATATGTCTTTTTTTGAATGTTTTTGTTTTCTGTTATAGAATAAATTTATCGGAAGAACAAGCTATTGATATAGTGATGATAGAACAACTAAGAGAAGCAGTAGATTTATTACAGGATCCCAGCAGGTATGCTTACAATAGCTGATGTGATAATGTATTTAAAATTTTTGTGAATGACTTTAGAGGTTTTTTTAACTGATAATTGAATGTTCTCTGGAGTTATGAAATTCTTTGTTAGCATACTGATGTTTTTCAGGAGACACTTAGATAGTTAAGAAGGAAACTTGCATTCTTTCTCTGAGTATCTAGCCAAGATTCCCAGTAAATTAAGAAGGATGTTAGGTATAAAAGAAACCTAAAGCTAGAGGTGAACACACCCCTTAACCATTCAACTTGTGTACACTGCTGTGATTTTCTGAAGTTTTGTCTAGGATTGTCACATTTCTTCTAGGGACTATGAACTCTCCTCCACTTATTCATGCTTGGTGTATTTTGTGGGAAAGGAGAAGTTTTTTTGGCCTGGCTTCATCCCAACTCAGTGGAGCTCATAAAGGAGGTGCCTGAATTAGTCTGTAGTCTCCCTCTGAAATCAAAAGGAGAAAGTTATTTGGATTTACCCTGACTACAGAAGGCAAGATTTTACAATTTAGCTGCTTATTTTAAGTGGTGAAAGTCAGGTGGAATGACTCTGGATCTGTGAATAAAAAAAGGAATAATAAAATGGATGCTTATCCTACTGAAAAGGACTGATAAGCGGTGTAGGTCATTCTGTCCATATGCTTGCTATTGCTTTTTGTTGTGTAATCACCTTCAGAAATTGATTTCAAAACTAGGTAACTCATTTTTCTTCATTACTTCTCTGAGGTAGCAAGTTCACAGCTTCATTTCTCTGAAGACTAGAAACATTCTTGTCACTTCCAGCTTTAAGTATCTTTGTTTCTCCTTCCTCCCTTGGCCAGTTTACTGTAGCCATTTGTTCGTGCAACTACACTGTTCTTCTAAATAGTTTAAATGTGGTTTTTGACACTGATTTTTCACCTAGTGGACCTTTGTATTGGACAGAAATTCACTTCTAGAGACAATTATCTATCTTTATTTAGAATCATATAAAGAATACTTGGAGTTCTTGAATCATATACTAAATACTTCAATCACAAGTATTTTTGCTTAATAAAAAGTCATGTAAATTAGGAAAGCTTTTTAGCTTCTATGGTTTCTGTGAAATAGTATACCATTGCTTCTGCACCTCGTGAGGTCTGTGGGATGAGAAGTGTAATTAAAAAAGGAGAGAGTCTGGTCTGAAAAAAGTGACATTAAGTTTAGTTGTCAGCCTTATAAATTTTGTCATTTTATTTTTTGTCAAATATTGCCCCAGTATTTCCTACATATTTAGTTTTTCTTATTAAAAAAGGCAATAAAATACAGAAAATTAATCTGTTTCTACATGCATGTGCTTTAATTAGTAACACTGGTGTTACTAATGTACTAGTTACTAATGAAATGTGTCTTAAAAATGGCTAATCATGTCATGCCTGTCTATTTTTCTTCTTGCTTTTTGCAGTGTTTTGTGTCTGTCTGTGCTTCCTTTTTCTAACATTAAAATACAAATATTTTTAATTTACTGAGCACTATATAGGCTTTTCAGTGTACATCTCCTATATGTTAACATCCAGACTCATCCAGGAAGATATACCTGGGTGTGTAACACTTGCTAAAATGATGCTGTAGACTTTCAGTTCTACGAGTCATGGGTTCTTCGTAATTACTTTTGTAATTACTGGATTACATGGCAGTTTGTTATATACTTGCATTACATAAAGCGTGTGAGGAAAATTTTGCTTTTCATACTGAATAGTCTTTGAGTCTTTATCCAGATCCACAAAGTAATTTATATGCTTCCATTGCTCCTTAGTTTAAGGTGCACAAAAGCTTTCTTAAACCTAGAGCATGTAAAAAATTAAAACTTTCCCCAAAGAGGTTTCCTTTATGCATCAGTATAACTCTAATCACCTAGTCATGATAATCTAGTTGAAATAACTTAACTTTAGCCAGAATTATCCTTATCACACACTGAGGGCCATTTAAGAGTTAGAAACCATTGTGGGGGCTGAAACAGTAGGTGATGCTGAGACACCTAACGTGCACTGACTAGAGTTCAGTGTAGACCATATAAATTGGAGCACATATCAGATATGACTATTAAACTTGTAAAATGCTTGTTTAGTTACTGTTGTCTTAGTGTTCTGCAGCGCTTCAAATCTGCATTTCCTATGCGCACGTAAAAAGTGTTTCAGTCCTGGAAAGAAAAAAGATTTCAGATTCTACCTTTTTCAGTATCTTCAGATGTTTGCTTCAGATTCCCATATTCCCTTTCCTATATTCACTGCTTTCTTTCAGATCATTGACTGTTGTGAATTTATCGTTGCACAGCTTTATTTTAATCCACTGTAAATTAATTTGAATATCTAACCAGGGCTGTGGCTTCTATTGAACACAGGATGCTAGAGGTTGGATATAGAAATCTACAGACTTCTAGATAATGTCATGGTTTTTGGTAGTAAACAGGTCCTTCCGCTTTGATACAACCTATTGCTCAGGGTGACATTTTGCAGATAAAAGCATTAAGATGCTTCTACCAAACTGATGACAATGAAACAACAGGAGGCGTTTCAAAAAGTTAAAAGATAACACTGAGAAGGTTAAAACCATGACTATAAAAGTATTTTGTATATCCATTTGTTTGAAATTAAATACAGAATGGTTACGAAAGCTATACCCCAGTGCAATGTTTTTATTTCAAACCTTGCAGATTAAACATGGATATTTCAGAAAGCAATGGTGTTAATCTGTATGCCATGGAACCAGCAAGAGCTTTAGACTTTCAGAAGTCTACAGTAAAGTGTGTTTATCTACCTTTTTTAGAAAAAAAATAATGCATTTGTTAGATTCATCATATTCACATTTCTACACAATGAATCACATATTTGCATTTGTTTATCTTTAAACATAGCGGTCAAATGCAGATGGAGATGTCTTCCCTTGGTCAGGTATGTTAATGAGTGTATTATTACAAAAATATTGGGGGTGGGAGTGGGGGAAGACAGGAAATGAGACAACAATTTCATCAATTATTAATCTACCAAGTAGGGCAGGGAAAAAATTAGTAGACTGGAGGACAAAACTAATTCTTCTTTTACATTTTTATGAAACATTTTATATGTGTATATACAAAATTCTGGGTTTATCAGTTACTTTTCATCTTAGATATTTTTCCCCATGTGCACCTTTTGTGTATGCCAGTTCAAATATCAGCTGTACATACTTGTCTACCATCCCACCCCACTATGTCCTTGTTCTGGTGTAGGAAAACAGTACGTACCTTCATTAATGATAACCCCAAAATTGTTTGTAAACTAAAATCAGTGTTTTCCTAGAGCACTGTCACTGTAGTTACAGAGAGTATATAAAGTGTGACTTGAAGTTTTATAGTATGATACCTGCTGCTTATTAGTCGATCTGTATCCTGACTGGTGAACTGGTATTCTTTATGAAGTACTTTGTTAGGTTTACATTATCTACCTCTTAGCACTGGAACTGCAAGTATATAGTATCTGCTTACCTCCTTGTTCACTTTTCATCACAGTATTTGTAAGCAATACTTTTGAGGTCATGTTATGCAAAAAAAGATACTTCTATTCATTATTTCCAGTGATACACAGTCTAAAGAGTTATTTATCTTACAGAGGGAACATGCTGAAGAGGAACTGGAGTTTCAGAGGAGGAGGGAGTTGATTATGGAGAAATCAAAGCCTGAAGTAAGAACTTTTGAACAGGGTGAAAAATGGTCATTGAGTCAGGTATGGAGATGTCTAGATGCAGTAAATGTGGAAACACTTGGGACGGATCATTTCATTCTGTCAATTTGTGTGTGGAGATTATAGTGGCTTTAGGCCCCATTGGGGGTTTTTTTTTGCCTTAGCATGAATCTCTGTAAATGGGAAGTTGATTAAGACCTATCTCTCAGGAAAAATATGATGTAATGAAGTTTAATAAAAGTCTTTTTTTCCCAATAAAAGCCTATAGTAGTTTCAGTGATTGCATTCCATGGCAAAAAATGTCACCTCAAAGTTCGATCTTCAATAAAATGAAACACCTGATTCCTCTTTCCACTCACCCCAAACACTCCTGTAGTTATATAAGCTGCTGTGTTTAACAGCAGTATTTTTAATATGGTTAATATTGCAAACAGGGTGTATATAGGTTGAGATGATATTTTTAAAGTTTAAAATATGTTTTATGTAGATTGTAATGATCCAGAAATAACTATGAAAAAAATCTAATTTAAATATTTGACGCCTTTGTTATTACTTCAGGACTTGTTTCTGTAGGGATTTTTGTGACTCTTGCAAGAAGATTCGAGAACAAATTTATATAATGTTCTGTCTGGTAGTACCTTACTATGGTCTATCTTATCCAGGCATAGATTGAATCTGGTTTATCTTGATGCTTTTCAAATATTCTTATGTATAACCATCCTTACCGTCAAATATTCCTGTGATATCCTTGTGACTTTGTGAGTCTAATTTTGTCTTTGTTTTTTCTTTAAAATTTCAAATTCAAAAAACCTGAGTTGCTCCATCTCTTTTGTTACATTGTTGTACATTGGGGTTACCACACTTCATTTGGAACAGTTCCTATTGTATTGCCGAGATTAACAGATAAGGCTAATTCAGTGTCAAAATGCGTGTTCTTTGTGTTTTGATGAACTGTTTAACAAAAACACTGCTGATTCACTTTTAAGAACCTTTTAAAAATAAGAAATAAATCTCCCTAAACACTTACGGAAGGCCTGATCTGGACAGGATTATGCAGGTAAAAGCACTAGGCTACAGTGCTACTACTTGTGTTACTAAATTAATTCAATTTAGCATAAATGCAAAATTCTGACCAATGACTTGCATGCTGTGAGAGAGATTAGACCCATAACGTAGGCATAACTGGGAGGTCTGTCACAAGAACATAGTCTCTGAGCACAGGAGTGCTCAAGCGTGCAAGTCCCCAGGTAGAGGTGGCTGGATCAGATGAGTAAGATTTCTTTCTGTTTATTGTAGGTAATATAGTGGTTGAGGTAATGTTATGAAAGATGTCTAAAGCTGAAGAATTTTTTCAAGCTTGAAAAGTAGCCAAGAAAGGTCGTGAAGCAAAATGGGTGTGTAATCTTCCTTCCCATCTTGCTAACTTTTTGAAAGCTCTGTGACCAAGTGTTCCAAGTGTTGTCTTTTATTTTTGTTGTCATTTTTTACTGATTAAAAAAAGAAAAAATTGGCCCTAAGGAAATTATTTTGAATTGAATTATAATTCGGTTTTACTTATGCCAGCTGTATTTCTGCTGATCAAGTATAATTGATGCAGAATTAATGATTGTGTTTCATATTTATTAACATGATTTACATGTTTCCAATTTAGCAGAACTGGTAACAAAAGGTATGTTATATTGCAATTATAAAATGAATTGGTTGTGGAATATTTCTCCCTTAAAATCTATATTAAAAATCTGTATATTAAACTCTTGGTGATAGTTTAATTACAAAATCTGTGAAACAAAATTGGATTCTGCGTTTGAGCCAACAAACATTAAAATCGTATGCCATTGTAATCACTTAGGATTGTAACTAAAAAATGAATGACAAATCTGTTGGAATAATTTCCACAAGGTTTTTAAAAATGCTGTTCAACTAGCAATAAAAGTATTATTATTTATGAAAATTGCTTCAGTGAAAAGTATCATGAGTACAATATCCTATTGTCGTGTATCACTAATACAGTTGCTGAAATAGTTGTGGTTTTTTTTTTTTTCCAAACACACAGAATGATCTAATCGTTTGGAATACAAGTGGGCAGACCTCTCACGGTGAGGTAAGATGGTAGTGCCATTTGTTTGTCTCTTATATGTTTCATATGAGTAGTTCCTATAGTAAATGAAACATGTAATTGAATATCACAGAAAATATGACAGCTCGTCAGTAGTGGACATGTAGTTTATTTGGCCTGTGGTTTATTCGGCCTGTAGTTTATTCTTGTCACATGAAGGATTTACTAGGGTATAAAAGTATACTTTCTGACAAGTTGTTTCTGAGTTATGTAGTTTAGTATAAAACATCTAATTTTTTACATTTTGTTTGTTCTGCCATTTTCTTTTTTTGACTCTTCCTTGCTCCACAAGAGCTTCTGTTGATTTCAGTGCCATTTCTTTTTGCACAGTTCTGTCATGTCCTTGACAAGTTTTCAGAGAGGAATCTGATTTTATTGATCCTATTGCTTTCACAGTGTGAATCTCAGCAGAGGTCAAAAGGGAAACTGTAGGGAGCACCTTACAGAGGTTTTTCCCTTCATATTTTCTATGGGAGAAAACTGAGAAATAATTGAGCTTACTTTATAGCTAGGGGGAGTATCTTGCAGTCTTTGGTTAGAAACTCATCTTTTCCAGCAAAGGAATAGATGCAATAAAAAAGGGAGATCATAGGTTTGAGGCTGTATTGTAGTGGAATGGTTGATAAAGCCAGTTGGGCTGAGATATTCTGGATGTCACTCTTACTTAGATTTATGTTCTTGAATTACACAGAACAAGGATAAAATTCCAGCAATGTCTCCTACTACAAACACCACAATTCCTTTTGGCCTGAAGCCACGATCAGGTAATGTGGGAAAGAAACTTCACCAATTTGTGTGTACTTTTTATTTGGTTTTAGTCTGTGTTATTAATAAATATTTTTTTTTTTCCACTTAAAAAAGCAGTGATGAAACATTTTCTGTTCAGCAGTTAAAAATTAGAACATTTTTAGGTTACAGGTTTGAATCAAGATTGAATTTGTAACAAGTATGTATTTGGCACATTATATATGGATCAATTTTCATCCCTTATAAATTAAATGCTTCATAAAATCATATGTATGTATGTTCAAAAAATGTGTGTATGTATATAAATATACATATTTTATACATGTATACATGTCATCTGTGCTGATACAATAATAGAAATACGATTTTTGCTTAATTGGTACGTAATAACATAGTTTAGATTTTGTTGAATAATATATATGAATAACTAGGCTTGTTTGGAAAATGCTTATGCATTGCTCTGAAAATTGCTCATTGCAATGCATCTTTCAGTAATTATGCTTGTGTAAGGATCAAGCATTATAGGAAGATTAGATGTTTGCTTTAGCCAGCAGCTGAGTTTAATGTATTTGCAGTGCACTAAATCTGCATAACCATCAATCTTTTAACAAGCAGCAGTTTATTTATTAAAAAAATCACAACCTCCGCCAAAAAAAAACTGTTGATGTATTTGAGGCCTTCCTTTAAAAATAGGATTAGCTACAGGATTAAACTCAGTTTTTATATTCTCCATGCCGAGGTAGTCAGTATTGTTAAGTCATATCATATCACCTCTAAAGAATAACCATAGGTTTTTCAGTATGTTTCAGAGTCCTAAGACTAATTCTGGTTTCTTGCATTCACCACAAATGCTTTAATCTTACATTCAGCCTAAATGCTGGTAAACCACTACAAGCTTGTACTTTCCATACCAAAGTATCTTGTCAATAATGGCAGCAATTTCACCTTTGAATGTTTAAGAAATTGTACCCATAGATTTCTGGTTTTTTGGTTTTGTTTTTTTAAAAAAAAGATTTAAAAATCAGAGAAAATGATATTGAACCAACCTTGTTTCTTGAAGAGGATATTTGAAATTTCTCATGTAGTTATGAGATAGTTTGACAGATCTGTTCAGTTGCATTTCTTGGTTTGTTGGACTATTAAACTCTGGCTCCATTCCTGACGCTCTAGAGACTGTTATAACTCTTTATATTTAAAGTATATAAAGTATATGTATTTAAATGATGAGCAAATGGGTCCTTAAAAGATTTGGAAAATATAAAGCATTGAATAATGCCACAGTTCAGCGGCAACAGTATGATAACACTGTTAGGAGAAAGATGTGTGAAGGCAAATGGGCCTGTGCTGTGTTGCTGCTATCAAGGGATGTAGCCTGTGTTACGGTGAGCTGCCAGTGAAATATGCAGCCAGGGACTGCAAGTAGTTATGGGAGAGAATGCCAGACAGTGACTCCTTATTCAAGTGTTAGCTTAACATGCCCTTCTGAATCTTGGTATATCAGTGCACCAAGATGTCCTGTACTTAATGACTGTAATTGGTCGGGGCTAAATAGAAAGGTGAATCTTTTTTTAGAGGATTTCTAGGAAGACTGGGCAGTTCTTCCCCAATTACATTGCACCTATGTATAACCTCATTCAATACCAAATTCAGTTGGTTATAATCTGTTGATTTTCTGTACTGTACCAATTCAAATTCACATATTTGAATCTCTCTGTGTATGCTAATACTGTAGTGTTGTTTGGTCACAGCTGTGGGTTGCAGAAACCTTGATAATCTTAATTTATTTTCCTTCCCACATTGTACACTACAGAGTTTACCAAGCTAGAGCCATTACTGCACAGTTTTTCACCTCATCACATTCAGTTTCAGTTGTATTACTTTAAATTTTTACCATGATAAGACAGAGGAATTTGGCAATAGTAAAACTGAAGGTCCAACTTCAGATAAAAAGGCAGCATATTAGGTATGTAGCACAATGTAAAAAAACGAAACCTTACAAAGGAGTAGTGAAGCTGCATATTGTTTCTTCTCCTGCTCTCACTCTAGAATTACTCTAAAAGTAGTATTAAAGTTTGTTTTGCTAACAGAAGAATAATTTACAAATAGTAGTACATGATTGAAAACACTGCCATGTTTGTCAGTTCTGCATGTTTTTCCCATTAAAGCTAGTTAGGTTGCCATGTCTCTGGTTTCTTCACTGTATTTGCTTCAAAAATGTGCAAATTCTGTGTGAGTTTGAACCATCCTGTCACTGTTTGAATTTGTACCTGTTAATTATAGACTGCTTTATTGCCCTAGAGCTCGGGTAGTTTAGGGATCCAGCAATTCTGTGATCCAGGAAAGTTTTCTCAGTTCTGTTTGTAGTTTCTTTTAATAGCTTTTTTCATTTAAGTTGTTCATGTGCCTTGGGGGAAACCTTAAAACTCAGTGGAAATTATTTTAGCTATTTAGCTATTTAAGACCATTAGATCTTCCATTTGAATTGCTTGCTTCTATAAATCTTTTAAATTTAAGTGCAATATTAAAAGAACGTTAAAGTATTCTAAATAAAACGTATATGTCATGCTCTTTGGAAAAAAATAGTGGCAAACTTACAATGAAAATATATGCAACCATACTTTTCTGAAATTTGAGAGTTTATTTGTAGTGTGTTTATTTACTTTAAATGAATGTCGCTTTCTATTTGACTCACACACCCCCACCCACCGCCCATCGTTTCATGGTGATTTATGTCTCTTGGAAAGGTGAAAGTAAACTGTTCTAGGCTTCAGGTTTTTCTGAAGTACACACACAAATGGAAGTGCTTCCAGAGGATAAACCACAGTGACTTATACTTCTGTGTTAGTACATACCGATATGTGTTCAGGACTGAAGGTTCTTTTATTCTTTCATTGTAAAATGAGGCAAAACGCTGGGAAAATTTATATCTGATGGCTGACATCATACCCAAAGAAAATGTTTTAAAATTTTGAAGTGTAATTAATGTGTTTTGCCTTCTTGACAGATTCTTTGCAAGGGTCAGGTGTTTACATAGAAAGTAAAGAGATGGGATTTTTTAAATTTTTCAGAATATTTCCTCCTGTATTTTAAATACTTTCATAGAGTATGTGCTTCTCAAATTCACACTGATTTTGAAAACCTTGAAAAATTACTATTGAAAAGAACCAGTAATTACGTTTTCTTAGTACCATGGTTTTGCTCTTGGGAAGTGCTTTTCCTATCTGAAAAGGAATCACTCAAAATACTTAATAAATTTAAACTGTTTGTGTTTATTCATGAGTTCATTAAAACATTCAGAGGTGTGCTAATTGCCAAAACTGAGTGTTGCAAAGTTCTTGCCATGGTATCTTTACTATGCCATACCTTGAAGCCTGAACATATACTAATATATCTTACAGTACTCAAGAATGTTTTTTACTTTTGCTACGTGCAATTTTGATGTCACTGTGTTTCATAGTTTCTGCTGAACAAGGTGACAGCAACACAAACCAAAAAATCGTAGCTTCAGAGGCTAAAAGAAGAACTGACAAAATCACAAATTTAGTTTGTATTGCAAAGTGAAAAGTTGTTCCCTTACAACTGTTTAAGTAGATACTTGTGAATCTAGTGTCTTTATTTTTGATAACTTGTTGAAGATTTGTAGCACAACATTAGTATTTGTGGGCATGCTTGCTTCACTGTCTTTCAAGTTTGTTGGAACACAAACAAAAATCATTAGAACTTGGCAATATTTTCCCTCTTTTGAGTGCATGTTACTGTTTTTCTGGATATTTGTTCCTTCCATTTGTTTTGTTCCCTAACTGTGTTATCTGTGTACTTTGGACAATAATGAGAATCCTAATTGCCAGCACAATAAAAGACTGTTTTTTACTATTTGCCATAAATTTGTATTCTATTACTCAGTGTTGACTCTGCTCAAGAGCTTAAGTTGTGCTGACTCTCAGATTCAGCTGATCTGGTGTCCCAATATCCAAAAAGCAGTGAACTGCCTTTGGAAAAAGGCATGGCTAAAGAGAGAGAGCTCTTGAACAGTTGAGTGTGAAGAAGTTTAAGATGAAGTTTTATACAACACTGTCTGAATTATCATCATATTAATACAGATTCTAGAATTGTGGGAAGGAGAAAGTATGTGATTAAGTTTCTTATGATTATTAACTTGGTATGCTATAAAATAGGGACTTTCAGTGCTTACTGAAACTTTACTTTGGACTTTCTTCTAATATTAAATGGTTTTGGCTGCTTTTTGATCTACACAGTAATCTTAAATTGATTTAGGGTTATGGTTTAGCATTTAGAGTAGAGGTAGTTTATAATCTCCAGTTTAGTTTGAGGAGCGTGAATATTGTTTGTGTGTGGGATTCAGTAGATAAAACATGGAAATATGTGTAGGAAACCAATATATGAGTGAGTTCATAATATTGTGGCAGAAATGATAAGGTATATTGTGATCAGATACAGGAAAAGCTCATTAAAGAGTGATATTTTTGTGAAGGACAGAGAATGAGAGGCTTAAATTCTCAGAAAATAGGAAACCAGTGGTAAGCTTTGAAAGGATGGATGATGTGCTGAAGATAAGCAGGGATGAGGTATTTTAAGGATGTCAGTGTCTGGCTCTGAAACACTGTAAAATGGAAGTTTGAGCAGAAATCCTTGCCACAATCAAGACAGGAGACAGAAGTGCAGAGTAGATGTGGTGGGGAAGGAATTACAATGCCTGCTGAAGGATTTGAGGAACAAATAAGAGGTGTTGTCAGGACTAGATGAAGGAAAGAAGGCAGAATGGATGGAGAATAGGAACTGTATTGCTGTGCAAGTTTAGCTCCATAATGAATTGATGGGTGGTCATGAACTGTGGTCATGACATGCTTTTTACAGTCATCTGGTGAATATTCTTAAGATTCTGTTTTAGCTTCTGTTGAAATGTGCAATTTTTCATACTTTATGGTGTCCAATTGGATCATTACCAAATTTGTGTTTGCTACTTCAAGTGTGGGTTTGCCAAGGCTTGTGGTGCAAAGTCAGGATCACCACTTGGAGGTATTGCATGTCTGTTCTTGTCCCTGCAAAGTCTGTAAAAGGTGCAGAGGACCAGAACTTTCCTAGGGTGGTGGGCCCACTGTAGGTTTGCACTTACTGCTGGGGAAGTCACCAAGAAATAAAAGTAGTACTGCTTGTACTATTAAGTATATTAAAAGGAAAACACCTGTAGTACATTGTTTATAGAACATATTTCAACAGAATGAGAATCCAAAGGATAATATAGTTGCTACTTGTCAAAATCAGCTACAAAGTTGTAATGTAGTAATATTTTCATATGGATGTGCAAATTGTCTTTGGGGGAGGAAGTGTTCTTATTACATAGTTACAGAAAATTACTAAAACTCTTATTCTTTGAACTTCTCATTGCTGAAACTTCACAGCTGGTATATTTACCCTCTGATTCATAGAGTGAAGGCTTTTATCAGGCTATAATGTAAAATCTATGGGTACTTTTTCTTAAAACTTGGTTTTAAACAAATTGTGTGAAGGGCTACGGTTAACAATGATCTTGCTAAGCTTGACAGCCTTAACTGCACATATAATGTATGATTTGCAAGTACTAACATGTAACTTTTCATTCTTTTTATTCTACACCATCTTTCATTCTTTTCTCAAAAATTATGCATTTTTTATTAATCACCTTTGAATTACATCTTTGTCATTGCCATACAATCTTAATGTCATATATGAAATGCTGTGCCCCCTTTTATTCCCCCTCTGGTCCTTATACCACCATGGTTGGACTGGCTGTCACTCCCCTCCAGCAGACCCATCCCTCAGTCTTCCTCCTATCTCCTTCAACACACTTACACAGGCACAAACATGGGACAACTTTAGCTACAGTATCCCATCTGAAGGAGACAGTGACAATGGTAGGTGTATATAATTTACTTAATTTTCTGTTTTCAGAAACCTGTATATATGGCAAATGCCCCATGTGGCTAAAGATGAAAGACAGTACTCTTGAGGGGTGTTTCTAAGACTAAACACCTCAGACCATGCACATTAATTTACTGTGGAATATGTAATATCAACAGTAAATGAGCGTCACTGTTTTCAAGTCTGGCAAAACAACTTTTCCCCTGATATCCTCTCCAAGAACTATTTCCAATATAGATTTATTTACTTGCTTCTCTTTCAAGGGTTTACAGAAGTTGCACTCAAACAGCAGTTAATTTTGCTACTGTCTTTTCTGCTTTGTTTATTCATTTTGGATAGATACTGACTGTTAATGAAAATACCCTGCTTCCATCTGCAGTTATTGATGCAGGTGCATAACTAGCTTAATTAGAAGAAGAATCCTTGAAGAAGCAAAGCTGAAACAATCAGCTAAGCAAATACAGTGATTTCTGTCCAACAGAAATTTAGTAAGCTGTCAAACTTTTCTGTGCATAATGAAGGCCAGGTACCTTAGTGGACTTTGTTACTGCTGCTTTTGGTTTGGTTTGTTTTTTTTTTTTACAGGGTGTTATTGTCATAGTATATTGAGTTACGGCACTAATATGTGAAGTTGGCCATGTTTGGGCTATCAGGGTCTTATACTGCATTAATAGTTAGGTGTCAGATGGAAGAAACAGAACCTAGACAATTAAAATGTTTATAAATATTTGATAAACAGATATACTTTTTAAAACTAGGACTGTTGTTCTCCCGGTTGTCCTAAATTAAAAGGATGGTTAGGTATTATAATGCAATGAAACTGTGAAAAGCCTCAGATTGAAATCAGGACCGCAAATATTGAATGATAAATACCTTTAGTTTAGAATGCCTACATTCTTTGTTCAGTTCATTACTTGATAATATTGCCACTGTGTTCTTGATTATAAAGCTAAAAGACAGCATATGTAAGGAATCAGCTCCATAAAGGAGATGAATATGAAATATAAGAATTGTGATAATGGTAAGTTGAAAAACTGAATTTAGTTCATGATGGTATGAAACTAACTGACATTTCGCTGATGAATATTCTAACAGAAAGCTAGAGGTACTTCTATCAGTGCAAAATTTGATTTATGTTAATCTAGATTTGTTACTGTCTTACTCTTCTAAATGAAACAAGCAGTACAGACTAGCGAGTGCTTGCGCATTTGGAACAGCCCTTCAAACCTTAAGTCAAATGCAAATATTAGTGTTTATTACCTTAGGCTCTTACAGCAGAAAACTGCTTTTACACCTGTTTTTTTGTGTGTGTGTGTTTTGGTATTGTTTTGTTTGTTTGTTTGGAGGCTTTTTGTTGTGTTTTTTTTTTTTTTTAATCAGGACTGTTGCCTTTCTGTTTTGTCTGGGGCTTTGTTATCTAAGGTGTATCGTCCTATGGTAGGAGGTAAAATGGACCAGAGACCATTCTCTGGCATTGAAATTAGTTGGCACAGCACGTTTCAAATCCATACCTAAGCACTCTTATTTTCCAGAACAGGATGGCTGCATTTAAGCTGCCTTTGGGGAATGTCTGTTGCCTGTGCTATTGCTCGAGCTATACCTAGACATTGTGTAGAAGAGAGGTGGATTTGCACCAGCCAAAACTGTACCAGGAAGCATAACCTTAACAGTATCAATGTGTGCAGTCCAGTGCTGAGGATCCATGCACCAGTCCTGTGTAGCTTGCTAGTATAGGCATAGCCTTTGGTATAGAAATACTGTGCATCAGTGTAGCATCTTAATGCTTTGTATCATCTTTAATGTAACTGTCTGTCAACAGCTCTGTAATAGAGGAGGCTAAGTCCAGAGTTTCCTGGATGTTATAAGGCTTGGAACAGACATGTGTCCCAAGAACTATGTCCATAACATTGTGGAGACTTTGGTTTAGCAAATGACTCTGTATAACTTCACTGTTACTTAACTTTGGACTGAATAAATTGTTCAAAGAGAAATATAACTTTAAACATCTAGCCTGACTTAATCTCTGCCTTTCATTAGTGCAACCTTCATTTTGTCTATTATTTTTAGAGTCAGGTTAAATCATTTTGTTGTTTAGTTGACAGATAATAAGTACTCAGGACACTAAATTCCTTGATGTGTTATAAATAGTGCACCTTTGTGCATTGTAATTCAATACAAAAATGAAAAATTTCACAAGAAAGTTTGTCCTTGACTGTGGTATGTCAAATACATAGCGTGTTATTAACTATTACCTATTTAACATATTGACACTTGTACAAAATACTTTTCTAAAAAGTTATTGCCATGGGCATTATATAACCTTGTTTGACCATGGGTTCAGAAAGCAGAAACTTGCTCTTGGAAAGAGTAAAAAATAGACCTTCAGGTGTGTGTGAGATATGGGCTCCTCTTGCTGGAAAAGATGCATAATGCAGGGAAGCATTCACAAAGGCCTAAACAAAGATAGCTGTGGCCAAATGGAATCAAGTCCATGATAATACTCTGCCAAAATTGAACATAAATATGAACTAATGCTTTTGAAGGGAATATTTTGAAATGTTGCTGCTGCTAATAAAGTTGAAGTGGCATCTAAATACCACTTAAATATGGTATTACTCTTCAGGCATATTTTTATCTGGGTATTTCATCTATGAAATGCAGCAAATTCAATTATTAGAGTTGTACAATGAACTATTTCTAAGAAGAAAATCTTAGACATTGCAACTACAGTTTTTAATGTGCTAAAAGGTTTTTATTTCACCTATTAAAAATTTAGGAGCAGTCTCCAATAAATTGTTACAGAGTTATTAATGCAGAAATTTTGGTTCAGTAAAATTCTGGAATTCAATAGAAGTCTTCAGTAAGAGTTGATACACTTTGAAAACTTGGAGCTGATTTTTTTCTCTGTGTGTTGTAGCTATCTTAAACAATATGCTTTCTTAAATAACATTTTAGAAATTTCTGATTGTTTAATTTTTACCATATATAAGTGCTTTCATCAGAAATTTACCAATGTAAAATTTGCCAATTAATAGAATTTAAAGTTATCTAAATTGATAGGTAATGCTTCTGAAATGGCTTAGTTAAATCAGGTTATATGGATTACGGATATACTTCATAACAACAGTAGATACAGCCATTAACAGCCTTTGTATGTTTGAGAATGTGCATATATAGAAGTCACACTTATACATATGCCTCTCTACACTATGTTAAGAATCACATACCTGCTGATATGCTGTGCTTTGGAAATTAGTGTTCTATTCCCAGCTTGCCTTCTACAAAGGCGAAAACTAAAGTCAATGCAACTCTGGACCTATTGTATCTGAAGGCATGGCTCTGCTACTCTCCTGTTATGTGTGGGAGGTCATTTTAATGAATGTTTTTATGATGTGTGCACCTGTGTGTAGATCCTTCTGAATGGTGACACTGATGGAGCTATGTAGTCCACCTGGAGAAGGGAATTAAACTGCAGTCTGTATCTGTAGTTCTCAGTTCCGCACATTCTCTACAGGACACTCTCCCACTCTGCCAGTGGGATTTCTGATGACATTAAAATGCTAGAATTTACTAACATAAAACTGTTAGATGTTCTGTTAAAAATGAGTTTTGTTTAGCGAATAGGCTTTAATATGCCATCTCCTGAAATTACAGATTAACAGCTGTGTGGCAAATTTCAGTTGCCTGTGAAAAGTTAAAACTATGACTGTGTTAGTCAAGTAGTGGAAGGAAGCAAGTCTGGTAACTGGTCATAGATTTTTCTATCTTGATACCTCAGATAAGTAGCCTAAGGATGATATGTAAGGAGTTTGTTGCCTTAAACTCCTCTTAGTAAATAAGGGAAAGAACTATTGCCTGTTGCTGAACTGCCATAGGTGGTGTCTGCCTGCCCCTTTGGCTAGAGAAGTATCTTAGATTATTAATTTTGTTACATAACCAACCTGTGTACAGATAGATGAGATTCCTGGTGACTAGACATCGGAGATTTTGAAGTATTTCTCATGCGGAAATTTTGACTCGTTTATCTAAGCCCTAGATGTCAGAGAGTACAGTTTTCTATGTTGACCCTGAACTGATTTGGGGGTTTCATTAACAGTTTACTTTTGGTTAGAATATAGATTAAATTTCCCTCTATCAAGGGTTCAATGTTTTGGTTTTTTAGATATTTTGAGGATTTATCTTTAAAATTCAGCCTATTACCCAAATCATAGCCTAAACCAAATGACTGACATGGCACGATTTTTAATGCCACGTCAGAATTACTGTGATTACACCCGTGTGTACCTTTCTTACAGATAAGAGTAATTCTTATTTTTTTTACTCTTCTAGTAGGTGGGTAGGTGCTATTATCAAGTCATACACTTCCAATTTTCTCATGTGCCTTTTAGGAAACAAAAGGCTTCTCTCTTCTGTCCTGTTACTTATTGACCCAGAAATTATTCTCTCTTTATTTAATGACTTTAAATTAACAAAATTGAGACTTGAGCAGTGGCTCTATGTGAAAACATCGGTTTCTAGGCTTTGTACATTCCACTGCATTAATTCGTACTTAGGGTTTCATGTTGCATTCAGGAGAGAGGCGGGGAAAGTAATAATACAAAACACTTAGTTCTTTTAAGCAGTATCATTTTCCACAAAAATCAAGTTGGCCTGTAATTTGAGTGCAAACAGGTGAGGGTTGCATTTAGTGAAACAAAGTGGCAAACAAAGTAGTAAACAGGTGACAGTTGCATTTTGAGCGTACTGTTCTTCCTAACCATTCAAAACAGTCATTGATCACAAAAAAAAGGGAAGTGTGGAGTTGCATATATGCAGAGATTTCATGTAATTATTTCAGTGAACTATACGTGGGCAAAATAATACAGTTGACAGGATTGGTGGGAGGGGGTACTGTGAAGAGTCTGTGCAATGCTATGTTTGCAATACAACTTTTTAATGTAGGCAGACTTACTGAATGGCTGTCTGCCTACATCAGTCCTTGGTGGGTGGGCTTTTTTTTTTAGTATAACCTTATCTAGTAAGCAGTTTGTCCTGTGTAGGAAGATGGTTGGCACAGCTTGTTACACAGTTCAGCATCTTTCAAGTAGAACCCTCTCCTACAAGAATAAGAGGTTTTTCCTGCCATATTAGATAACAGTTTTGTAGAGATCAGAATCTCTGAGGGACAGTGCTGGTGTTTAATCATCTGACAAAATTTACCTGTTGAGATTAGGATTTGATTGAAAAATTAGCCACTCCAGTGATGGCACAGGATGCTGTTCAGAGTCATATACAAAAAAAAACCCGTTGATGATTGTAATCCAAGACCAGATTTTTCTGTCCTTCTGAGGACAGAGAAATTTTCTAACAGTTTTTGCTGAAGGCAGTGCTTAAGGATTTTGCTTCATTTAGAAATTAATAAATCAAGGTGTGTGGTTTTAATCTGAAATCTGTCTTTTTTAAAATCATAGTATTCTTAAGACCACAAAGAAATTTGGAATCAATAGACCCACAATTTACAATTCGAAGGAAAATGGAGCAGATGAGAGAAGAGAGAGAGCTTGTGGAACAGCTACGTGAGGTATGTGAGTGTTTGTAGAATTAATTTGTGCTAATGGATTGTATTTTTTCATTTTTCTTTGAGAAAGTTGTCTAAGTAGGATAATATTAAAAAGGTTAAATGAGGCAATATTACTTCTGCAAATCACATTGATGAGACTGTTCCTGAAGTGCTTTATCACGAACAGATGTCTGTACTTCAGGAAAGGTTTTGTAAAAATTGAAATAATAACGGGAGTTACCTGAATGACATACAGTAAAATAGCATGCCTTGCACTGGTGGAATTAACAATTTATTTAATTTCATCAAGAAGGATGAAGTGATCACTTAAGAGATACTCTAGAAACTATTTCCTAACAGCTGGAGAAGTCTCTGTCTAGCAAGTAAAAACCATAATGTTAAAGCTGAAGTTATAAACTGTTTTTTAAAGTAGATCTCTAATGCTTCACACAGCTTTCTTAGAAATAAATTTAATATTTCATCACTTGAAGATCTGAATATACAAGGTGGTTTCCTGATATAATGTCTTGAATACAGAAGCTAGAGCCTGATGCAAAAATTGCTGCTTGTGGTTGCATAGGGTCTGTGTTACACAGCTGGTACCTAGGTAGCACTGATTGTATGACACCTATTTGTATTAAAAAAAAAAATAAAAAAAATAAAGGCAGCCTTTGATGCAAGGCATGTTGTGAACCTTAACCTGTCAAGGTTTCCAGTTGTCATGTTACTGACAAAAGAAATGGTATCATTTTACTCCTAAACCCAGTGCAAATCCTGAAAGTGTGATAGGTGACTTTGATATTACAACCATATTACAAGATCATTTGTTCTTATGTCATTAGCTTAATGGAATGACTAATTGCAAAAGTATTCATTTATTTTAAATAACATGTCTTACATTATTTAATTTTAAAGCAAGAAAGTTCACTTTTTACTCCTTATCAAAGAGTCTTTAAAAGGTGGGTTGTTTAATGTAGAACTATGAGGACTTTTAGATCTTCATTGTCTTACCTCAGGCCCTCACCTGTTTTAAGTCTGGATTCATCTTCCTTTGTCTTGCTGAATTTTTGAACAGAACAGATTTTGTTGAAGATTCAGCATAGTTGATTGAATGTAGTATATTGACAGTTTTAAACTTGGATGATACCAGAATGATGAGATGCAGGGATTAGATGAGACAGACTTACTGGTAATGGAGAAGGAAATGGAAGTAGCAGTAATAAACTGGACTAGGATGTAGTTCTTGTGAGCATAGTCTAGACAGCAGCATCAGTGCAACTTTGTACATTTCTTTTAAGAGTTACCACAAGTATGCAGCAAGTCCTCAAATAATTGTCCCTAAAAATAATGTCCTCAAGGTTCTTGCTTTGTGCATTGGTTCAGGTAATCCTCACAGTGAAAAGTAGAACAAGGTTATTCATCATATCAGGCACGATCATGGAGACTTAATAAGGATCTCTCTACACTGTATTAGATATTACTGGTAATACTGATTTAATGTGTTGTTAACCTTCAGCAATACGCGCTATTGTTCTTTGCACTTACCCTGGAGCATTGTATCCCAAAACAAAAGTTCTGTTGTCTCTTGTGAGAAGTTTGATTACAAGTCAAGGAGTGGTGACAGAAACTAGAAGAATCGGCCCTGCTTGGAAGCACATAGTGAGATTTTTCAAATTAATAAAGTTTATTCTGGTATACTGGATCCTTTAGTGAGAGAAGTAACCTCCAGACCATCTCATTATGTACTGTACAAGAAAATAACCCAGAACATCTAAGTCATTAAGTTTTATACTTATTCAATAAACATATCTGATAGTATATTTTGATTTTGAATTGTTTCATGGTATGTTAGAATTTAGTGAGATTCCACAGAACCTCCAGCCTAAGCCAAGTTGGGCACTAAACAAGAAAGAACAACTATTACATTACTCAGGTTCCTTATTTAGAAATCTAAATGCACAGTTACCTTTAGCTCAACCGCTTCACCTGAGCTGCATATTGTGAGAACACTGGTGTTTCTTCCATACATTCCTCCCTTTTCTTTGAAATGGTGTGCTTTTACAGAAATTGTTCCATTTCATAAAGTTTTTTGCTTCGGAGACATACTTATTTTTTTGCTTTGATTTTGTATATGTCCGTGGTCACTTCAGACAGGTGCCAACTCAAGAGTGATTTGCTGGTTACACTTGAGCAATAAAGTCTAGCAAGAAATTCTGGTTGATTTTTGTCACTCAAAAGGGTAAACATTGAATAGTTTTGACAGGCTAAGTAGAACAAATTGTCTACTCCTGCAGTGTGGATGATTTTTGAAAAAGAGAGCAGTTCTTCAGTGGTGACTAAGATCCACTTCTGGAGACCTGCAATTTTAATTAAATCTAGTCTCAAACCATGAACTCCAACAGGAAATACCATTGTACTAGTGTTGTAGGTGAGCTGTGCTCATAAAAAAAAAAAATTCACCCTGATCTATACTGAATTTGTCTCCCAACAGGCAAATCAGCATTTTAACAGAAGTCTTTCTAATTCGTTAATTTATATAAACCTGTTTGTAACAGATTTGGAAAAAAGTCTCCAGATGTATTCTTTCTGTACATATCTCATATACCAAAAATATTTTCTAAATTATGAATTAATCCAAGGTGAAAACAGAACATTATATTAGTGCATGTTATGCACTCCCCCCTTTGGCAGTTGTGAGTGCTTGAGTAGTATGTCTAACAAAAGAAAAACTGCACAAATGTAATAAACCTTCAGAGACTTCAGTGGGGACTGCTTCATGGTGAGGGTGCCCAAACAAAGGATGTGTGATGAAGAAGGGAAGAGCTGAATTTCTTCAGCTTGGAGAAGAGGGTGCTGAAAATACCATACGACTGTCCTCAGCTGCCTGAAGGGTAGTAATAGAGAAGGTAAAGCCAGGCTTTTCAAAGATGCCTAGGGAAAGAATGACAAGCATTGGCCCAAATTGCAGAGAAAGAAATTTCAGGTAGCGATAAGGAGAAGATTCTTTGCAATAAGGGTGGCGAAACAGTAAACAAGGTTGCCTGAAGATATGAGATCTCCTTCCTTGCAGATATCCTGAACTTAACTAACCAAGGCTCTGATCTCACTTCAGTTTTGTTAGTCCCGGTGACCTTCAGAAATTCCTTCCACCTTACACTCTCCATTGATTCTAAAGAGAATAATCTGTTTTCATCTAAAATACCCAGCATAGATTGAGGTAATATATTAATAGACAGTAATGACATTAAGGAGGTTCACCTAGGAATAAGTAGTACCTATTATAAGATGGAAGTAATCATCTCTGAGAGTTAATCTAAGAGTTATCTCTAAGTATAGTGTTAGAATGTTTTCAGGATCAGAGCACAATTTAGGAAACTCATCATATGTAACAGTGTTATTGTAGGGGTTTTTGTGGAAAATTCTAAAATGTTTTCAAAGTATTTTATTTCACAATATCAAATTCTTTTCAGTGAGACTTCAATTTTACTTAACAAGTATCCAGAAAATTCTCTTTTAAACCTGAATATTTTTCCTTGCCTTACCTGTCTTGCTGGTCACTCTGCTTCCAAAGCAATTTTTTAGGTTACTAGGGAAATATTGCCTGTTATTCTCTGCTTTTACTGTGATTAACACTATGTAGTTCTCATTCAAAGTGCAGATAATAAAGAAAATTTGAGATAGATAAGCTGGGGGAACGGTGAAAGGAAGGAGCCACATGTACTGCAATCACATAGCTAATTGCATGCATATGTGTTTTTATATGTGTATATAAATAAGTGTATATTATGATAGCAACATTTGAAGTGTTGAGTTTTTTTAAATAAGTTTATATAATTCAGTGACCAACATAAGGTAGAGGAGGTTGGGTTTTAATTTTTAAAGAATTATTTGTATAAAGGAAGTGTGTTTCTTGGTAAACCAAAAATGGCTATGTGTCTATAGCATAGAATATATACCTTTTTATCCCTTTCATCCCTTTCTGTATTAAAGTGTGCATGTATTCTTCATTTGCAGAACATTGAAACAAGACT
Source organism: Athene cunicularia (assembly GCF_003259725.1). Taxonomy (NCBI): domain Eukaryota; kingdom Metazoa; phylum Chordata; class Aves; order Strigiformes; family Strigidae; genus Athene; species Athene cunicularia. The sequence goes on along the minus strand of NW_020799091.1, from coordinate 29,723,705 downwards.
AAAGATTTGTTTACCTGAAGACTTAGGGTCTGCTCTGATGGATGGTGTAGTTCTCTGCCATTTAGTAAATCATGTTCGTCCTCGATCTGTAGGAAGTATTCATGTACCTTCACCAGCTGTAGTAAGTTGAATGTTTCTTGTTGCATTGCAGTGGGGAGGGAGGAATATTTAAAAAATTACTTTTATTGCCAAATGATATCTGGCAATATATTGCTGTTCAATGAATGTTCTTTGCAATTAGGGGCATTTACATTATTACAAATTCAAATATTCATTAATTTTGATATATCTAACGTATATATAGTGTGTGTATATAAAAACAAACATCTGTAAGTGAATAAAATTATGCTGCCATTGATCTAGCAACAGATAAGATTTTTTTCATAATGGCCTTTTTGTTCAGCACAGTATGAAATTCTCTGATTACAAGATTTTATTCTAGGAGACCGCTTTTAAAAGAAAATTAGCCCCTTGTTTGTTGATTGAAAAAATATGAGGTTAACTTTAGCAGTGTCTGGCTTAGCAGATGTCATGTTACTAAAGCACTTACAGCACTTAACATATTTTTCCTATTGGGTTAAATATAGAACTTACTCCCTTTACCTGAAGACAGAATGGAACAGAAACATGTGCTGTAGTGATTTAATATTGGCTTGCCAAACCTAAGGACCTGAAGATTTCAGGACATGATGCAATCTGTGTGTGTGCATTTCCTGAAACTTAATTTTCTTAGTGTTTTCTCTGTTTATTGATGCCCACATTTCTGATACCAGTCTGGTTCTGAAGAGGTTTTGTATTTTTTTTAGACTATCTCACTTTTTTTGAATGTACTCGTTGGTAAATTTTGGCTTGTGAAGCCTGATACTCAATTCTGAGAACAGCATGTGGATTTCAGAGGCAGTTTATAAGAATTTCCAAGAAGACAGATATTAAGAAAAAGACATTTTCTCAGATAGTCTAGTGGAGTTTCTTTTGCTGTTGCTTGATTTTAAATTATGTCTGTCTTTGGTAAAAATATGACATTGCCAAAATATGTAAACTTGAATTTCTGGAGCAAAATCTTAAGTTTTGATGCAGATTTTTTTTTTTTTAATTAAGATAAAAGTCTTGTAGTGTTCTCTATAACAAAATGCAAATATTTAAAATCTGTTTTCATTTTGTTTCAATTTCATATTGATCATGTTATTTTGCTTGAAACAGCCCTCAAAGCTACTTTAGCAATATCAGCGCAATAGGTGAATCGACTGAATTAATGTTTTTGACTTCTTTTGCCATGAGCTATTTTTTTCTTGTTTTTACAGCCTAAACTTAGCATGGCCAAATGCAGGAGAAACGTGGAAAACTTTCTGGATGCATGTAGAAAACTAGGGATACCAGAGGTAATTTAATTAAGTCTGTTATTTCTAGATGATCAAAAATGCAAAACACGTCAATTACTACTTTAAAGCTGAAGGATAACTTTTTCAGCAATAGATATATATAATTTAAAAAAATTGATCTAAATTATGTGATTTAATACTGCTTTAGTGCATTTAAATGGCTTATATCATAGCACTTAAAAATTGCAACTTTTGTCTTAAATTAGTAATTCAGTATTATCCCCAATACCTCCTTATCTTTGCCATGGAAAATAAATAAGGACTATGGTAATTAGATAATATGCAATATGTAATTAGGCAAAAGTTTGTTAACCTTTTGCATTTTACAATGTAACTGCATTTTTACCTAGTGCTTTCAGAATATGGACTTAATTATTTTTATTTATTGATTTTCCCTTTTTTACGATATTAAATACTCTTTTGTATACCTTGTAAAAGTGACTTGTACTGAAACACCTCTGCAGTGATATGAAGAAAACAGTTGTCTGTGTGTTAGTATGGAAAATGTGTATGAATGAGGTTCTATAATGTAGATAAGTGTTTCAGAAGGTGGAGATAAGGAGATTGCAGTGCTTGATGTTTTGCCTTTCATTTAACAGCAGCAGCATTCATCCTGTAATTTATTGACAAATCAATAAGGAAAAATATCTTTGTAACTAATGTAATGAATTCTGGAGTTGCACTGGGAATATTTCAAATACTCCCTTGTGGTCTAAAAGTACCTATTAAGAAAAAGTTAATTTCAATTAAGACCATCAAAAAAAGGTAAAAGTGGTTATACAAGGTCTTTTTAATCTGAATACATGAAAACTGCATGATGTATTTTCACTGTTGCCTACATACGACAGTATAATGAAAACTGAGTTATTTTTAGTCTGTGTCTCAAGAATGATGAAACAAAAGGATATTTTGTGTGTATCTTCCCCACCACTCCCTTGGGGAGCAGATGGTAATGCAAAGATTTCACATTGGGAAAGATTTCCAGTTTGAATGCTTTATATTTTATCTATATTTTAGCACTTGGTTTAGAGGACAGCAAAATAACAGATCATTTTTGCTATTTGTAGGAATTTTGACGGGGAGACTTTGTCTTACAGCTCTAATGTATGGTTCATCATAAATTTAATTTGAGAATTCAGTGTAATGGGATGGGTCTCTAAGTTGTAATAGTTGATTTAGGTGTTGTAATTATGTAATTTATTATGTTAGAATGATTTCATAGTAGAGGTAAAATTTCACTTCAAAGATGATCAAAATCTCAGTGCTGTGGGCTTGTAGACATGGAGTATGTGTTAAGATGCCCCAAAATTTATTGTCTTCTGATGCATCGTAAATTATTTGGTGAATTAGAATGCAAGTAAGGTTTTTCTGGATATAGCCTATTAGGAAAGAAAAGGCCAAGACCTATTTTCATTGTCATCAAGAGAACTTTCAGAAATGGAGATAGAACAGAAATATTTACAAAGATCCTTGTAGTGCCATATTACAGATGGGTAAGCTAAGCCTTTACTCAGAGGCTTTTTTTATTTTGGATTTCTATAAGTAAGCTTTCTGGAAAAATACCTTTATGTTTTCTGTAATATTTTATATATTTATTATCCCTCCTTTTTAATGCTTCCATTTAAATTAGTGTAGAATTTTTAACATTATTACAGTACATTTGTTGCAGTTGCATAGAGCCTTAAGCACAAGGCAAGATCTTACCAATCTGATTCATAAACTAACTGTCCATATGAATCTAAATAAACATTATCTTGAGGGGAGAAACAATTCACTTAAACTTTAAATGAACATCTTGCAGTTGTAAATTTATGATGAGTTTTAAGTACTCTGAGGATATCCTTTTTGATTACCTGTTGGTAATTAGCAAATGTATATGTTTGCTATATATTGTGAAAATCCATCATGTTGCAGAACTATCTGGTAGTTGATAGAACCTTGCTGTGTGTTGGAGGGATGTGTATTAGGAATACAAAGTTGTATGATACCAAATATGACAGTCAACTGTCAAAGCTTTTAAAGAACTACAGATGGTGTGTTTAATGCTGCTTCAGGTTGGTGAGTTGTACTTTGCCTAACTGTCTTGACAAACCAATAAACCAAATGCAATGAATTACTTGCTTTTTTAGAAACAAGCATCTTATGGGAAAGTGATAGGTTCCACTTATACCCACAGGTATTAGGCTTTTCTGTGATACCTATGTCCATGTTTAGTTCCTGAGAATTGAAATACTGTTACACAGGATTTTTTTAAGGATTTAAAATTGTCCTAGTTCCTGTTGGTTCGTTTTCAGTTATAATGGAATGGAATAGAGAACATGCTATTTCCTGAACTCCACAGGTTTAGAATCCTGTTAAATCATGTGAAATGAAAGCAAGGAAATAGCTAAGTAATTACCGTGTTGTGATGATGTGCATGGTCTCTTACTTCTGTGGCTTTCAGTCTTCAATTCTTGGGTCAAAATTCCTTTCCCCAGAATGATCTTGGGAAACTTCATCCAAGTGTAGAAAATGCAATTGGCATCTGTATCCAAATGTGTCATAGTATGTATTGGAAGTTGGCATCTTGACCAAAGAATTACAAATACCAAATTCAGGAACACAAGCATCTCTTTATAAATGACCTGGTATGCAGATGGTTCTGAAAGCCATTACCTGACAGATGAGAATTTCAGTACAATGGGCAGCATGTTGAAATCACTTTGTTAATGGCCATATGATGCTCCTTATCACATGCAGAAAGGACATACTGGATCATATGCAAGAGTGATGTTGTAAGCATATGGTTCTGACCCTTTAATAAAAAACTAACAAGGTGCTTACTGCACTGGTAGGCTATCAGTAGTGTGAGAATTGTAGGATGGTCAACCTGTGTCCAGTTTTGCCACTAACTTTTCCTATAGTACCTTATCAGAGATCCTCATAAATGATCATTTTTTGAGACAAAACAAAATTTTTGTTTGATGTGAGAAAGGGATGATGTCAGGTAAGCATCTGAAAGCCTGAACATTCGGAAAATACCTATAGTGCCCCTTGGGAGGTGACAGAAAAGGTACGATCTTTGTCACTTAAAAAAGTACAAAAGACTTTATTTTATGCTATTAACTAAAAACTGTCAAATTGCCTAATCTACTCTGTAATAGCAATAGAATGGCAAGCAGTCCTACTTTTTGGCTGATACAGATTCAATAAGCAAGTGGCAGTAGATGTGTGATAAGTAGGGGGTGCCTGTTCTGCTGCATTTTTCAGAATGACATGCAGTACTCAGATGGTGCCATTCACTCGAGTAGATTGTTAATGTCATATGAACCCACTCCTGACACTACCTTTAATGCTTACCCAGTCCACCTATATTGCACCCACCCCCTTACACTTTCTGGGTTTAAAAAGTAAAGCTGTTTTTTGGGGGGTGTTTTGGGGTGTGTAAGTATGGCCTCCGACGTGTCAAAGCTACCAGTTCTGATGCACTCTTATGCTTCTTAGTGACATCTCATCCCAGAGGTAATAACAATGATCAGGAGAGTCTGAATTATCTTCACACGAGTATATATGTAAAGTTATGGAAGTATATGTAAACAAAAAAAGAAATATTCATATACATTTCTTCAGCTTGTCAGTTGCCATATTAGAATCAGTATTCATAGTAGTAGCAAAGAAGTAGACTTTCCCACTTTAAACTGCAAATCAATAACTTAGTTCAGGTTTAGCTTTCATTCTTGGTAGCTGTTTTTGTTGGTAATCCATATTATAGAGCATTTTTTCTTATGCACTTTCAGTAATGTTAACAAATATTCTTGTCAAAAGGAAAAAATAACTCATTTGTGGTGGGCTGAATGATACTTTATTATAAGTGAGATTTAGACCAAAACAAAGCTGTAAATGCAGTATATTACTTGAAAGGCCAAGTTACAAGTTTTGTCTGAATTTCTTCTAGTTCTCAATTATGAACAACTATGGCATATCAGAAGTGGGACTTTCTAAACGTTTTGTCAAAAAAGAAATCAAAGTATTTTCAATATTTGTGAGCTAAAATGCAGAAGTGATCTTTTTACAAAGACAAATTAATGTTTATAATCTACAACTTAAACTAATGTAGTATTTTAACAGTTTAGGCACTTGAGCATCTTTTGGCCCTTTATGGAACCTCTTCAGGTCAGAGAGATTAGGTAGTTATTTTTTTTAAAAATAGGAAAGGGAGACTTTCCCCACATACACTAGACACACCTTGTCAGTCTTCATATAGCTTGAAAAAGAGATAGACTTAAATTAATACTAGAATGGTAATTTCTGTAGATAAAAAGTAGTGGTAAAATGAAATCTTTCACAGCCAGTTGTTACAGCAAGTTCGCTGAGCTTCTGTGTTCCAGCATGTCAGGAGTGGTGCAGCATGACTTTGTGGGACAAGTTACATGGGTGAGAATGAGACACTTCTGCCATGTCAGCTACTTGGTGTACACATATTGAACAGAAAGGAGTGTGATGGTAAGGAATGGCTTTTTGTCATCATATGAAGATTCAGATTACAAAAGGCTTAGCTGTGCCCCTCCATTTGCAGGACTTAAAAGTCACAGGGAGCTAGTTACTGTGTCTCACGTCCTCCACTGAAAACTAGGTCCACTATGTTGCAGTGTGAGCCAGAATTATTCTAAAAAGTGTTAGGTTAGGAATTGTGAATTAAGTAAAACAGAGGCCTTTGTATGCTAAAACTGTCAGAACAAAGTAAAAGAAGCAACCAAGCAGAGTGTATCAAGTGTTTTATCTTCTATCTACTTATTAGTTGTTCATCTGGTAATCATGTTTCTCAGTTTAATGCAAGGTATATTTTCATTATCACTTACGCTTGTTTTTTGATCAATTTGTGTAATCAGTTACTTCTCCATAGTTTCATCATGAGATATCTATGAAGTTGCAGTAAGTTTTATCAGGTATGACTCCTTTCCTCCACCCTTTTGTTCTGGGCTCAATAACATACACTGTTTGGCCTACAGTATGGAATTAAGTATGCTGTCGATTAGAGTACTGAAAGCATAATTCTGAGGTTCCTTTCATATGTGTTTTGAGTATAGTGAATATGCACTGCAGACTTCATTCTGTAATGCACTTCTGCAAACTTATTCTTGACTTTTTTTACCAGAGTTAAAACTTGAGGAGGTTGGTTTTGGAATGCTATCTGTTTTCACAGTCACTGCAGGAGCATGTAGAATGAGGGTGGTTTGCGCACACAAACAGCTGGTTATTTTTTGCTGTTCACATTCTGTCTTACTGTGTTTATTCTGCGTGCATGATTTCAGCAGCTGTGTGATTTAATCGTGTAACTTCATAGACATAAAAAGCCAGTCCCTTAAATGTAATGATTAAATATATGTATCCTTTTAGTTCTTTTTAGTAATAATTTCAGTCTCCTAATTGAGAAGGGTAGTGCTTGCAATGGATGGGTGGTTGGTTGGTTGTCTTGGGGACTTGTGGTGGGGTTGTGTACTTTTTCACTATTTCATGATGTCATGTTTTAGCTTTGTATTTTAATTTCACAGCATCTATAAAATTCTGGTAACTTAAGTGGAAATACATTAATTATTACTGAAAAACTATATTATTTTATCTAGAGTTACATTACAGAATTACATTTAAAATATATATATAAACATTATATTACATTTAAAATATATAGAATATGAACATTTTACTTAAGGTGTGAATGTAACACCAAATTATCAATTATCACAGAACACAAAAATAAGCAAAAATGATATTTGTTGGGCTTCACTGAATTTCACTGAAGCACGGCATGGTGGTTCCCATAGGAAATTTCTTCTGCACGTGTTGGCTGGTTTTATACACTTTGACTTCTCCTGTATGCTGCTTGGTATGTTAATCTTGGTTAGCAAGTTCTTTAGTTTCTCTGTAAAAATTCAACCTATTACCGGCTCTCATTCTTTAACTGTGAAATGACTTCCTTCTCCATTTGACTGCAGTATGTACTATTGGAGGGGTTTTGGGGACAACAAATAAAAAAGAAAGTCCTTTTTTAAAGTTGTGACATTTTATTTATATAGATTTAAATTCAACATCTTAGATATTTATTTTTGGGATATATTTGTAACAGGTAGGAATTGAGTCCTGTATACTATTTTAAAATTAATCCAGCATTTGCTGGGTTTATTGATGTCTTTGGTAAAAGTGCAATATGTTACATAGTTAATACTTGTGAGTGGTTCATTTGCCCAAAAACTAGTTTCTCTGGTAAAGATCCTTGTGGATGTAGATGTTCTCAAATACAGTACTAGACCTATCCCATTTTTAAACAAGATCAGCATGGTTTGTTCTGTCTGTGAGTTTTCATCCTTTAGAAAAAGCCAAATACGATTGCATTGAAGTATATTACCGCACTAGAATTTTGAGTTGAAAAAATTCTGAAAAATTACTGTAAAAATAGTAGTGTTATTGCTAGCAGGGTGGTTTTCCCCCTCTGTATCTGCTGATCTAAGTAACAAAATGAAAATTTTCCAGCTTTTAACTCCCGTTAAAGATAAACCAGTCATGGAAAGCAAAAAAGAAAACAAACAAAATATCACCACCTGTCACTTTTTCCTTTGTATATGAATGACAGTTCTGACTACCTGTTTCACTAGTCACTTTTTGGGATAGAAGGGCCTTTTAAATATTTTAAAGTTTAATTTATTGCCAACTAGACCTTGAAACTTTGCACTAACAGAAAACATAGCTGAGCTTCCATGTCTTCATTTATTTGGCGTACTGTCATTTCATTAAGCAAGTGAGACTAAAATGCTACTAAAGAAACATAGTGTTCCTCTGAAACAGAGGATGTCTTCATATACTATTACTCAGTAAGTATGCACCATCTTTGTTGGTAGTAAGGCCTCATTTGCAGTGTAAAATGGTTTATATTAGATTGTGTTTTGAAAATACTAGTTGTTGCTTGGTTTGATTTTAATGTTAAATATTGTCATATGCATATCAATATTATTATTACATATTACATTTCATTTTGAATAGCTAGTCTGGAGTAAATTGCTCCATGAAGTCATTGATACTTCCCAAAAAAAGTATGAGTCTAAGTTGCTAATAATTAAAAACGTTGCCTAAGGAATTGTCAAATTCTTCAGTTTAGAGACTTTATTGAAATGAAGTATAGTTGGTGGTACATTGACTTTTTCAATTTCCATCTCAGGGTGTTGTTTAAGATGGTATTTAAATGCCAAGTTTTAGATTATTATGTTAGAGAAATTTGCATACTTCTAACAATTTCTTTACATACTTTTTCTTGAGACATATTGCTGCTGCTTGTCCTTTTTAACAGCTTTCTAACCCACTGCTATTATATAAGTTAGATTTTACAACTGGTTCCATTTAAGCATTAAATAAGGCCCAGATGGACGAAGGCATGCAGATCTCATTGGAATAAGTGGATCACATGCACATCCTCACCCTTGTGAATCTGGGCATAATTTTGGAAGGATTTGAAGGTCTGAGCTCTTCTGTCTTAACATTCTGATATTATATGATAGCTTCAGTATTTAGAGGAAATAGAAGAATGCTGGGATATCTAGTGACTAAGGCAATACTAGGAAGAAACTATTCCTACATGTTTATGCTAGAATATTGTGATAATTTATTTATCAATATCTATTTTTGTATTTTTAATTTTATGCACTGTTTTTTTCTGTTCTAATGGCTGCCCTTCGGGATAGGCTGACCTCTGCTCTCCGTATGACATCCTGCAGTCGGATATTCGTCACATTCGAAAGACTGTTGACACTCTGCTCGCCCTCGGGGAGAAAACCCCACAATCAACTTCTACCTTTCGCTCCTGGGATCTAATAGGCTTTTGTCTTTTCCACATACTTTTTATAGTCTTGATGTATATAACTTATCACTGGAATGTGCTAACAGCATAACCTGTTCGCATGTGCACACAAACTTTCTGCTTTGTCTCTGACAAATTACAGGTACTTAATTTCCTTCCTTTGTCTTACAAACTTCTCCCTTTTCCTCGCTTCCCTTCCTTGTAATATCTTTATTAATCTCTTGATATAGAGGAGAGAGGGAATAGCATCTTGAAGGCAAATCCCATCTCTTCTCTCCCTTCCAGTTCTAGTTTAAGAACTTATGTACCTCTTTATTTATAGTTTGTTTTCTTTTATGTTGCCTAGACTGCACACTAAATGTGTTAAAGCAGTGAAGCTACTCTTTTCCCACTTTTGGGTGTAGGCCAGTATATCACAAGCTAAACAGAACTGAGCATCTTTCTTTTTGTGAAAATCCAAGAATGCTGCAGATATTGAAGCAACTGAGGTGGCACTTCAACAGATGATAGTATTTTCTGTGTTGGTGCCAAGTATCTCAACATTCATTGTGTTAAGAGCACTTAGAGAACTATCTTTCAAATTGCTGTTATTTTTTTAATCCTTTAGATTAACAAGAGTATTGTAACTTTAAAGATTGTTGGTCATCTCTACTGTTCCGATTAAATTCCATACTGGAGTAGTTATGTTTTCCTACTTATATTTTGTTTTCCTCCAGATTCCATAGAATAATCTTTTTCTTCTGTTGCACAAAACAACGTTGAACTCTTTTTAAAGACCTGCTATGTTACACCCCAAAGATGACTGTAAATTAATAGTGGGTATGAGGAACCCATAATATGCAAGGGACTTTAGAATGTTTCAGGATGAAGATCATGGAGTTCAGTGTGATAAAATAAGATAGTTTGAGAGTCAGCTGTTAGACTTCTGTATCTGCCATTCTTATGTATGACATCAAGCAAGTCATGTCACTATCTTGTCTCCGTTTTATCACCTGTGAAAATGCAGGTAATGTTTGTTTGTGTAATGAATGTAACAAAGACAATGTAGTTAGGAAAATAGATCATCTGGGAAGACCTCTGTATTTTCCATCCTAGGAAGTTTTAAAGAATAGGTTAGACAAATACTAGCCAGGAGGTGTTTCAGTATGTTTAAACTCTGCCTATGTTTAAAGTGCTGGACTGATGACCTCCATTTCCCTTCCAGTGTTGTGTTCTGCTCATCTGTTGTAAAACCTGAATGAGACAAATGTTTTTGTTTCACTCCTTATCAAGATGAAATATACAAATGAAAATTGATTGAAAAATATAAAACCTCGAATATTAAACCTATATTGACATTGCAATATTGGCCTAGATGCTGTTGACTAAATTTGTAGTTCAGTCTCAGGCTAGCTAACCAAATGATCTCAGCTTCATGTCTGTGAAATAAATACATTAATTTCTCACTGCCTAGTATATAAAGAAATTACCTACAGACTTTTAGAGGATAACTAGCATAAGAACTTGTATGTTATTGATTATTCTGGCCATATGGTTATTGATTTAGTGCTACCCTGTAAATATTCCCATTCCATAGATACTTGTAAAATTTTGTTTAAAAGCTTCCAAATTAAGTTCTATTCCTGGTTTCCATGACTCAGATATTTACATTGATATATAAAAAGGATGAAATGTATAATCAGATAGGTATTTTAAGATGGAAAAATTAATTTCAGGTGATGGATACATCAGATTTTTTAAAGGGTTTAGTGTCTAGCTTCCGGTTGATGCATATAACAGCTCTGTTGTAAAGAGTGTATTCTGTGACCAGGCATGAGTTCAGTGAGTGCTTCTAGATTCTTTTCACTTGAGGAAAAGGCACTAGTTATTTGGATGCGTAGGTGTAGGCTTGTGCCCTCAACCTGCACAGGCCTGTCTTTAACTCGGTGCCTGGTTTCCAACACCAGACATTTGCTTACTCAGAATCAGCTTGACATTTAAGCTTCCGCTTTCAGCAGATCATTGTCTCGGTTTTGGTTGTCTTGTTTTAATAATGTTGCTTTTCCAGTGAATCTGAGAAAGTGACATAAAGCTTGAATTAGTTCAGAATCCATTCATTGTATGTTTCTTTATAATTCAGTGTGGTATTTAAGATAAAAGTGGTATTTTCTCTAGGACTGGGATGTTACTTCTGCTCCCCGTAAGTGGTAAACAGGTCTCCTGTCAATGCTTTGTATTGTGCACTCCTTACATAGACCAATCCACATGTATGAGTATATTTGAACATTTTTTGAAATTAGAAAATCAGGTGGTGAAAGTTGTTGCTACCATCCTATGGTACACATCTGTCTCATTGTCAAATATTATGTCTGATTCTCCACTGTGTCCAGAGGCTTTGGAAGGGAGGTAAAAGTAGTAGTAGATCATTGTGTTTCAGAAATGGAAGTTCAAGTCTTCAGTGGTTTTGAGTGTTTTATCAGACTAGACACTGGATGAAAACCTGAACTACTGCTGTGCCAGTGTAGACCAACTGAAGATACCCCAGTCATAATGACACGTAACTCTCAAACTTGTCCGAAGATTTGACTTTACATATGCTTACCATGCAGACAGTGTTGTCTTTTAGTTACTTAAGAGTACATTTTTCTCACTATTCTCAACTATGACAATGTTCAGTATTTAAAGTGTAACATTGCAAGTACTTCCTTGTAGTTACAGAATTGAAACCATCCTGAACCAGACTGTGAAAATTTAACATACTTGCTCCATGACACACACAGCCTTACCGCCATACATGAAGCTTATCCAGTTTTGTATTTTTTTGCGTGTTATTGATAACACTTCCAAATATACATAAATCTCACAGGGAAAGGAATAGTAAAATATATCCTTACATTTCTCTAAGTGTGACTAGTAATGTTTCTCAAAATATATTTCAGACATCATGCAAATGTGAAAAATACCTGTCTGCCCATCACAGAAGCCAGTAATTCTCCCACTAAATGGGGAGGGGGAAACTAAATCATATATGTAAGCTCATTAATCTACTCTGATGTGTTCTTTGCTGAATTCAGAGTCTTGTTTCTATGCTGCTGTTCCTGTGGCTTTAGTATATGGGAAACAAACAGTTCAGCTGACTGGTGATTCTTCACCATTGAGGAGATACCAATATTGAGACATTCAGTTATATAAAATTGGTACTTACTGCTCACAGTCAGTCACATGATTACGTTGATGACCTGGGTGTAAAAACAATGTACATTGTAGTTCACCCACATATTCAGAACATTAATTATATTTGCTCCCCCATTTCTTTCCCCATTCAGATTTTTTCCGTTGCAGTGGTCATCAGAGATTTTCAAACTGATTTCTTCATAAGTTGCTGTACTCCAACCTGTACTGTGCCCATCATAATGATTTCTCTTTTATCCTGTGGAGGTCATCTCATCCATACTGCAATAAAGTAATAAATACAACTAATAATAAAAATGGTAGTGGATATACATGCAGGTAAAATATTATTTATATCTAGATTACAAGTGGCATTTTGATGTGAGGATCTGGCTTTCTTTTTCCTTAAACCAGAAAACAGATCAATATTTTCAAATGCAGTGTAATGGAATATAGTAGTCCTTCAGATGCCTCTTTCTTCTATATTAACAAGCTTTTACAGCTGAAAGCTGTATATGGATCCCATTGAGTTCCTAATAAGTTTTCTGAAAGATACGCTTAATATGAATGGGGATTGAATTAAACCTGAACAAACATTCCATCCAGTTTTCTACTCCATATACATTAATAAATTTCCAAATTACTGACACGTAATTGTTTTTGCAAAAATAAATATTCTTAGCATTTTATTCCTGTTACAAAATTAAACCAGTCATATACACAGGTTTAATAAAAACGGTAGAGCAGGATTTGTGAACTGTTATAATTTCCTTCATTTCTAGCACATAAGCTGCATTATGCAGAAAGAGCAGTATAAAAATACTTTAAGGTAATGACCCATTCTATTTGATGATACAAAAGACACTTATTCCTTCACTTGATCTCTCAGAATTTAATGTATAAGGTTATGGTATAATTGATATTTCCCCTGTAAGTATACATTTTCTCTTACTGTTTCATGTGTGTCTGTCTTTTAAGTTTTTTTGTTCCTGGCAGTTTCATGTCACTGTTTTCTTAGCATGTTAGAATGAAACTGTGAGGCATTTTGGCAAAATACATGGTATAATTTTAAAATTTTATGGCTCAAGGCCAAAATTTGTAGAAGCATCCAAGGCCCACCATCTGCAAATACAGTTCTGTAAGTATTTGCAATTTATTACATGTTCAAAAGATGCAGATATTTAGATATCTAGCTGGATATGACTCCAAATACAGAATTGCAGCTGCAGTATTGAAACTCTGGGGTTTTATTTTGCTTTGTCAAATCTGGTCATAAGTGTATACTTTACAAAACATACTAATTTTTCCATTGGAAATTAAAAGCAAAAATGATTAAATATACCTATAGTCTGAATGACTGTGCTTTTTTATCTTACTACTCTTTTGCACTTCAAATGGTAACTTCAGGGCATTTGGACATGTACAGACATTAACAGTAATAGTGAATAAGGAAAATATATATAAAAAGACATAATTTCAAATTGCCTTAAAAATGTGGAAAAGTAAACATGTGCTTATAGGGCTTTTTAACTCTTTAGAAAGAAAACTTGGCCTTAACCTAACAAAATTTCAAGGTTTTGTATATTTGACATGTTTGCTTAAATGTGAGGCCCTGATGTTTCTTTTAGTGACTTTCCATTTCAGACTAGTTGGCTCCAAACATTAAAGGATGGGCATTACATGGACTTACTCTTTTAATTTGTCCTTGAAGAAACAATAAATTCCAGTATTTCATTGTCTTATGAATATTTTAATTTTTCCCTGTAGATCTGAAGTCTCATATTCTGCAGATACAAAGAAGAAAGACTCTTGCAAAATTGTAGAATTCCATTTCTCTGTATTTTTGCTAACAAATAGAGTTGGGCTCTGGTGTTGTTATGTTGCGGTCATTTCACTGTGTGCTGTTATGGTAAATGGCATCAATTGTTTTTCTGAGAAATACTTACTGTATCTGAATTGCCAGGCTGTTTGCCCTAGCATAAACTGATTCAAATAGTTGTCTTGACTTTGAAGTCATCTGATGTCAAAGAAAATAGATATGTATGTGTAGTGTGTCATGTATCATTGTGTGTTGTGGGATTAGTGTCCTTGTGTATTCCTGATTGTCTTCTACACCGTCTAACTCAGATATTCTGTTGAAGGATTAGAAATTTGCTCTGGCAAGCATATGTATGTGTGTATGTTTGTGGGTACACCTGTTGTACTGTCTTTTTTGTGTTGCTTTGTGACACAGCCTCCTGGCTCTTGCCTCTTTTTTGTGCACTTTGTTTTTATTTTTCCCGTCAAAAGTAGTTTATTCTTTTGCTTCATGAGAAGTTTGAAAACATCTTTATCCATATCCAATGGCTATGTGTCTGCAGAAAGCGTTTTGCTTGAAACAAGCAGTTAAGTTCCTCTGTGTTCTTAGGGAGAAAAATACATAAAAAAAATGTAGATCTTCATTTTTGTAGTACATAGAGAAGAGAAATATTCATGCTGCTTTGAGTGGAGTGGCAGCCCTTCCTTCCACATTGTTTTGTAAAGGGTTTGAGACTGGTCTTGAGAACTAGTTGTCACTTCTCCTGTCTGTATTTCTGGGTTTTGTTCAGTGATGATTTCAACAGGGTTATCTTTAGAGGTGATTCATACTACTATATTGAAGTGTTATGGGTTTGATGCTAATGCAAAAGGGACAGAAATATTACCCAAGGTGGGGAGAGGTGGGTGAGGTTGAGTCTCCACAGAGTCATGGGTGAGTTTTTTTGATTGGTCAGGCATATTGTCTCAAAATGCCAGAATTTAAGAAAAGTTTTGAAATTTTTATGGCTTGCAGCTTCACATCTCTGCTGTCAGTGGTTTCCAGATAGCAGCTGTAGTGGGTTAGAGGGTGAGGCAGAGCATGGAAATGGACTGTGCTGCAGGGACAGCAACTGAACAGAAGGACTGAGACACCTGGGATCTTGGCCCAAGGTAACTGCTGTTACGCAGAAAGCTGAGTTGATTATCAGTGTGCTCTGGATTCCATCCTTGGCAGGATTTGATTCTTATTATAAGAAGAATTAAATATATTACTATAAAGCTGTGATTTGGAAAGCATGTGAGGCAGGGTTGTCAAAAGCCATTTACAAAGCCTTGAAGGTAATGATTAGGGATTAAATAGGAGAATTGATTCATGACACATTAAGATGAAGTTTGTCGTTTTTAAGAGATGGCGTAGGACTCATTGTCAGTTTTGGAAGGTTCATCACAGCCACATGCTTAACTGCAGAATTATAAAATACTAACCTGCTTAATAAGAGAAGGATGTCAGTTGTATATGTTTCAAGCACTAATGGAGAATGATGTATAATATAAAAATGTGTAACGTGCTGTGAAACTTCTCTCTCCTAGAACACAGTTGTAACAGTCCTATTTTTTCATAGACCTCCTCAAATAGATTTCCTTGTATGCATCTTGTAAATACAGTAGGAGGAGAGAGGTTGATTTATACAAACTGGATTACTATACTGTATTTAAAAGAGTTAGATAATGCATTGTTTTTGAAAGGAGAAAAATTTTATATTGGATGAGGTTTTCATATGAAATGGGACATACACTCCTTTATGCTTTTAGTGAAAATGTGCTTTATAAACAATTGCAAAATTCCTAGCAAGAAAGCATGACAGGATAGTTATTAGATTGCTGTAATGTGTCACAAAATTTGTAAGTTCAGAATTTAAGTTTTTCTCAAGGAAACAACCTTAACTGTGGCTTTTTCAGCAAATTTGGCTTCCACAGAAAAATTTAGAATGTTCTCAAATATAAATATTTAGCAAGGTAGGTTGTTTTGGGGCTGGGTTTTGGATTCAGTCCCTACCTTCCAGCCTTGTAACACTAAGTCACTTAATTCTCGGATACTGGATTCATCAGGCTTTATTATTTAATGCTTTTTGTCTAGCATGGAAGACTAATAGTATATTGGCATGTTGTGGCTGCCAAATCTGTGAAACAACACTGCTGTGCGACGGCACTGGAAAGAAATAGAGTGGAGAGAATAACATTTCACTTCAGATGTCTGATTTGCATTCTCAATAAATAAGATTAATATAATTTTTTTAAGTTATCAGAATCGGAATGTTGTAGACTTTTATATGAACTGTGGCCCCAAGACATTAGATTGGCAAAATATTGTTAGTAAAAAAAAATCATACATTTGAAGTGTAAATATTTTTTCCCTTTATTTTATATCATTATCTCTACCTGCCTTTGTAACTACTCCAGTGCTCATCAGGTATCAGTTTAGGAGTTTGCATCCTAAAATATGTTTATATATTTCTCTGGAAAAGACACTTTCTTCCAGAGGAATATTATAAAAGTTGGGGAGAACTGTCTCTGACAGCTTGCAGGTCAGTATGTCAGTCAGAAGAACAAAGAAGAACCCAGAGTCTTGGTCGTAAATGACCAATTTAGGGTAGGTTTGGAACAGAAATCGGGATGATGAATTGAATGGCTGCAAGATGTGGATATTTCTTTGTGCTGACTGGGCCAATAGCTGCAGCAGGAAAGGGGGTATGGTAGCAGGCAGGAATGGGAAGCACTTGTCACAGCTGTTTGGTCAATGTGAACCAGAGTCCACAAACTCAGTGGAAGAGGAAACCCAGTGTTAACAGATTGCCAGAATGTTGAAGCATTTTCCATGTGGAGCAATGTATGTTGTCCATCTCTTGCAGACCTTCTCAGCCAAGCTCCTTGAAAATTACCGTTTAGAAATTGTTTCTTGGGTCTGTGCGTGTAGAAGGAATCCACAGTATTTGGTGCTCTGGGCTATAACCACAAACCTTTAAAAACATAATTACAAATTAAGTTTAAAAAAATATTTTAAACATAATAAATATAAAAACATCTTCAGCATTAAATGCAAAATGTAAACATAAAATACAGACAAATTACAGTTCTCGTATCAAGTGTCATGATTGTGAATTAGTTTGGTTCTCATTTTTTAGGTTCAGTTGTTAAGTTTAGGTTCAGTAAGTTTTGCAGGTTTTCTCACATTAAGGCTGGGGGCGGGGGGGTGAGGAACTTTACAAAAATTTAAGCAAGTTAAGGTTGGTTGTGCATAAAGAAAATACACATTAACAAAAGTAAGTCATAAACACCAGAAGCAGCAGAGCAGCTGTTTAATGCTGGTGCTGTTCTGATGGAGCTGTGGCCTACTGAAGGAGATTTCCTGAGCAAAGACTGGACAACAGTAGAAGAATGTAAAAGCAATTAAACATAAGTGCATAACATGATAAAGACTGTATTAATTGTTCTTGTATGTACCAGTTCCAGTTTTATCGTCCTGAATATTCTCTTTAGTGTTAAGGGTTCATAGGGGTCAGGGAAGGGACTAGAGCTGAACAAGTGAGTCATGAAAAGAGAGGTTTGAGGAGATTGATGTTTAAATCGGAATTATAATCAATATGAATATGAGGAAGTGTGACAAAGGACTGTGAATTGCATAAAGATAAGAGATGCTTAGTTGACATTACGGAAGCAAGAATAATATTCAGTAGCAATAAATTAAAACATAATCTCAAATGCATCAGTAGTTTTAGAAGCTAAAAGGTTATTGAACAGCTAAGAGATTCCATATTGATGTTAATAACACTCTCTAAAAAAATCAGTATCCTGTGTCCGCTCAAGGTCATGTGCAGATGCTTAGGGAAAGAACAGAAGGTTGGATCACATAGGTGGTGCCTTTTCAAGCTTAAAGCAGTCTGACATGCACAGTTTAAGGACTTCATGAGCCAGACACTGTATTCATGTGTTTGTGTTTAATAGTGTTGTTTGGGGTTTTTTTCTATCTGTGTATTTTTGTCATTGCACTTACACTTTTGGCTTCCATGTTGTGGCAATAAGTCTCACAGTTGTAATTATGGTTTATGTGATGTAGTCTAGCCTATTTATTTTTTATAAACCTGCTGCCTGAGTTCATAATTTCATAGATTTCAATATCAGGAATACTCAGCTACGTTAATAAAATCTTCTTGTTAAAAAGAGAGTCAGTCATGACAGAAGGCCACCTCACTAAGCAAGGCTTTCTGTAATTATTCACTGGGGGTGGGTGGGTGGGGTGTGTCTTGTTACCTGTAGGAGATTGAGTATTTATGGTTTGACTGTCTTCTGGTGTAACAGCTTCTGTGGACAGGTAGTAGGTTTCATCTTGGCCACGGTTGCTGTGTCCTTATGGTGAACAAAATTGATTCCTGGATATTTCAAAATAAGCTGCTAATTACTCAGAACGAAATGCTTCACCCGTTGAAGGCACAACATGGCACACACTTTTCTGTAAATGCTAATGGGTGGCTTTCAAGGTGCGTATCCTGGGTCCCAAGAGCTACCTATCTAGAGCTCAGTGGTAGAACTTTTTTTGACTGATAAAACCAGCCTTCTGCCCCCAGACTCACTCATGCGTAGTAACGGGCAAATGGCATGTTATCTCACTTTGTAGGTTAAAGTTCAGTGTGTACTTATGGGCCCTCACTCTTAGTTGAGAAGTTTATATAATGTAATGACCACAGAACAGGCTGGTTTCTGAGGCCCAGAATATTAACAGATCTCTCACTACTTCATAGGTAATGAGAGCAAAATCAGAGACTTACAGTCAAAATCACAGAAAGTGTTTTTTAATTAAAAATAGCTAATGGTTCCTGCTTGTTGGGCTTTGCTTTCCAACTGGGATTATGTAAAGCAAGATTTTGCAGTGAGTATTGAATATCCTAATCTTTATTCCTTTGTTTGTCTTTTTCTAGGAGAAGCTCTGCCTACCACATCACATCCTAGAAGAAAAGGGCTTGGTAAAAGTGAGCATAACAGTACAAGCATTGCTAGATGTAACCACAGTGAAACAAGCTTTATTC
The DNA here is from genome assembly GCF_003259725.1 of Athene cunicularia. Taxonomy (NCBI): domain Eukaryota; kingdom Metazoa; phylum Chordata; class Aves; order Strigiformes; family Strigidae; genus Athene; species Athene cunicularia. Next base: position 29,704,491 of record NW_020799091.1, on the reverse strand, counting down.
ACATGAAACTACTATCTCTGCTGTTACCAGCTCCACTGTGCCATCAAAGAAAAAAAGTACTGCCCATCTTCTTTTCAAACTGCATTGGAAAAAGAAAAAAGTGCTCCAAGAGTATTATTACACTTCTGATTTTAAAATCATCTTTCAGACTGTACATATACATCGAACTACAAACCAGAAACTAAACATTTTCTAGAGCAGATTGGCACTTCACTGCTTTTATAGCTCACTTTGTACAGTACTTACTAAAACAGCCACCTCTCTGCCACTTAAAAATGTGTGGAGTACACAGCTGTCTTGCAGCAAGATACCTTCGTATTATTAAACTAAGAATCAGTGTAATCATTTGGGGGGGGGAGCAGGGAGAGTAAATCAGACTTCTACCATGTTAGGTTTTTCTGCAGTCGCTTCAGGCTATTGCCTTTTAAAAATATCCAGACATAAAATATTTATATAAATATTATTTATTAGTGAGTTGTTATTCATCCTTTGGATGCAAACTGTAAATTAGGAAACTGTATTTTATTACTGCTTTTTTGTGGTTAAACACTTTATTTTAATATAAATATTTAGTTATTTTTTATTCTACTTGGTGTGCAGTAGCTCTAGATCTCCGTAAATTGTATTTTCTAATATGTAAGATAAAAAGCAAACAACATAGGTGCTTTTATTAAAAGGACAGCTAGCTGGAATGGCATTCTTTATTTCTTGAATTTGTGGAACATTGGTAAAAATTTGTCTGCATTCCATTGAGTTTCCTACATTCCAGTAGCACTTTTCCCCCCACTAGACTAAATTGGCTGAAACTGAGAGCACACCCATTTTATTTGTATATAGATGTTAAAAAAAAAAAAGGAAAGATGTAAACTTGAAAAATAAATGTGAACACATATTTTTGATTGCTTATTTTACTATGCACAAGACATTTAACTTTTGCCACAACAAAATGAGTGATGTGCATTAGGATCATGTGTCTTGAAATATAATTTTGCACTGTAACTTGATTTCTTTTAAAGACTACAGCACTACAGAACAAATGTTAAAAAATAGCACAAGAACGTTAAGAAGAAAATTTACCAGATAGCCAAAAAATTCAATGATTCCTTCGAGAGGAGACAAAATTATGAAAATTGCCAAAGGCAGTCTCAAAGACCTGATCTTCCAGATCCAACCTGCTGGGTACAGTGCTTCTCCTTCTAGTCTCCATCATTTTCCCACAGAATTGAGCACAATGTTCTGTGGTGAACATTTGCAGGATCAGACCTCTAATCCCACATCAGCAATAGGAAATAAAGTTCTTTTTCTTATCACTACTTTAAATTTTTTTAAGAGATTTTGTTTATAAGTGTAATTTATTATTAAACCATCACATGTTTTAGATCAAAAAGCTCCAGCACAGCGATTCTCACAATATCTGGAACGTCCATTTTTCTTTCAGAGGAGAAGCTAGTGATGTAACTTCAGCAAGCAGGAGAGGAAAGCTGCAGGTGGTGAAGAGGCTAGCTGCTAGGGGTCCGTGGTCACACAAGCAGGTAGTTGGAAATGCGGAATGACAAAAAAGAGGCAATGTGGCGGGAGGACTAAATATTTAAGTACGAGAATGTGGAGAGAACTATTGCATAAAAACTTTCTGGAAGAATGATGCTTACTTGCAACTATGATGTATCTGGGCAAAGCTACATGCATGTTCACACAGACACTGCATTTAAAACCACCAGTAATCCAATAGCAGATTTTTAATGATTAATACAGTATTTGAATTCAGGCTACACTTTTTAATACCACAAATTGCCAATGTGCTGGCATGACAGCACTGTGTTAGGAGGATGACAGTGGACTCGCAGACAATGGGACGTACAGTAAGCATGGAATATCTAGTTACTTCAACCAAAGCAAAAGCATTTATTTTACAGAGGGAACATTGACTTAAATTGTAATTTTGATTGGCAGCTAGCATATTGTTTCCTATAACATGTACTGTGCACTTTAACACTAAATTAAAATGTATTTTAATATTTTACAGAGCTGCACAAATATCTGTTTTGTCAAAAAGCACGAACAATGTAAAGAAAATAAGTTTTCAAGTCAGAGTTTATCAAATTTTAAAAGCATTCAAAGATCGAGTATAAAAATAGGAATATTGATTTCTGCATCTTGAGGGATAAAATGCAGGTTTCCTGAGTATTTTTTTACAATGTATATATGGCAACATGAAGCTTTGTAATTATTATTTTGACAAATCTTGTTTTTTCATAATTAAAATCTTGGTTTTCTCCTGATAGTGTCTTTCAATATTTGCTTGAAGTTGGCTGTAAATAAATAGCTCTAAATATTTTGTAATACAGCTTTTTTATGCAGTCTTAACCTGTACGTCTAAAATGAGAATCTTCACCAATCTTTGTACACTATTTATATGTGCAATAAAACATGCATGGCAAATCTATAATAACCTCAGCAGTGAACAGAATGTATATAGAAAATCTTCACTGTAGTTACAATTAAACTATACTATTTGTAGAAACCCTTTAATGACTACCCCTGTGACTGACAGTTTCTTGTCAAAGAGATGGTGTTTGGAGAGCCCAACGCTGGGAATGATGCATCGGGGTTTGGGGAGGAGGAAGATGATGTGCCACAAATAAAGGAATTTTGCAGCTAAACTAGGAAAAGGATGCAGCTGGTAACTGGTTCGGTGTCAGCTCCTGCAAATGATCTTCCAGCAGCTTTGCTGCCTCCGTTGCTTTAGATCTGCTGCTGGTCATGTATTGAACAGCAGCAGCGGTGGAATTAACTGTGCTCTGCTCCCAGGGCCAGGTGACCCGGCGGGCTCAGCTCGGGGAGAAGGGAGGCTCTGCTTCAGTTTGCTCCTGCTCACAGCCCCCCTGGGAGAATCGGTTGGTTTCCTGCTTCCCATTTCACTGCACAGCGCAACATTTTCCCTCCAGATTCCCAGAGATTATTCTGCAGACTTTTGCTTTAGCCAACAAAACCAGATGCTTGCTTTATTCTAGTGAATCCAAGCAATAATGCAGAAACACTTTGTGACCTGAGGATAACCAGGTGTGACTGGGCTGTGCCAAGCTGCTTTGCCCTTCTTCTGTCCCTGCAGATACAGGTAGTAGGGACCACTGCTTGCAGGTCATAGTATACAGCCTTCTCTTTCCCATGGGAGTTTCTAAAGTCATTTAAGTACAGATTCTGCTCCTTTCTCTAATGAAGCGTCTTTACCTTAACCAGCTGATTTTATGGCTGTATTTGTTCACTTCTTGTAGGGGATTTTGGAAGGAGAGGACCTTGCTGCAATAATCTCCTGAGGAGATCCTGCTTTGGATTGCTGAGGGAGCATGAGCACCCTTGCAGCTGTAGCGATCCGAAGCCAGGATGGACTCACTGCTGCGTTAGAATCGGTGTCATTTAGTCAGGAGTCCTGCAGCAGTTCTGCGGTGCTGCTCCTCCACGAGAGTAGAGCCCATTTAACAGCGGGCAGCGCTGAGGGCCACCTCCAGCTGAGGTGTGAGTGTTGCCAACAGTAGAGATCTGACAGCCTCACGCAATTCTTACCAAGGTGGTGCAGAGATGTTCGGGGGCTGTAGCCATCTGCACAACCGATTCCAGCGCCCCAAGTCTGCTCAGCGGTCTGTGCTGCCCTGCATTTGCAGCCTGTGGACAAGGGCAGTTCAAGGGCCTTCTTAACCCTCTAGCACCAGTTTTGGAAGAACTCAGGGCAGTTTTTATAAAGCCTTGAGGTCCAAAGCAAGTTTGTGGGCTCACAAGGGCCCGTCGGACACTTAACCTGAGCCTGCTCCTGTTCACAAATGAGCAACTAGGAAGTCCTTCCCAAGGAGGAAGGCAGCAGTGCATGTAAGTGATCAGTTTTATCAAGAAAGCAAACAGTGTGGGAGGGCAGTCAGTTCTCAGGAGTACCAAGTGGACAATATTTTCACCTCCAAAATTGTACCTGGGCAGTTGTTTGGGGAACCTGATAATGGTAATTGATGTTCTGCTGGACTATAAATTAAAGATACAGGAAATAAAGCTCCCCACAACCATTCACAGTATAACAGGAAACTTAGAACTATGTCATAAAAATTTATTAAGTATAAAAGATGGTGTTTCCCCCCTACACACAGGGAAGGCTGTTTCTTACCTGTCTTCTGGTGGTTTAAAAGCCCTTGCAGTAAATTACAAGGTTAAACCTGCTTTTTAATCTCCTCTAATCTAATGTGTAGGTGCATACACTCCTGATAGAGAATGAAAAAAATGGGATGCCCCTTTCACTTAAACACAATCTTAAGAATGCATCGGGAAAAAAAATCCTAACTTTGACATCAAATTAAAGTGTTTATCATTAGATTTAACTGCACCAAGCTGAACATTCCGATTCCGCTGCTACTCTGTCTGTAGTAGGGGGCACAAGACTGCAGTGCAAGCACAGTGCACTTCTGCTCTAACCCAGTAATTCATTTTCCCCCTGCTTACTGGGGGGGTTGGGGGGTGGGGAGAAGAACCAGAAGAAGCTGCCAGACATTAAACAAGCCTTTGAGCCAATTTTGCTGTTGTGGGAGTGGAAATAAACATTTAGCAATTGTGGCTTAAAATTTTTATGTCAGTGCCCTGCTTTATAAGAAAGGAGTAGTCAGTGTCTATTGTAAATCCACGCAGTGTGGAAAACTTGCATTCAGTATTTCGGAGAACTCTTGCACCATGCACAGTCATATCTTCCCAGCCTTCTAAGTTTACTTCACAAACAGGCAGATGCAAGATTGATAGAAATCAGTACGTAATTTAAGCCAGTCACCAATAACAGAAATGTAAGTTCCCAGCATCAGTCTCCCTGCAGTCTGGAATCTAGCAGGGGCCAGAGAAAGAGGAGAATGTTCAGCATTGCTTTGGAAAGCAAACCAATCCTACATCTACCCTAATATTTCCTCTGGCAAGAGTGAGTCAAGGTTTGAGCAATGATGCAGGTTCAGTTGAACCATGGGAAAGCAGATTTTTACAAGTGATCACTTGAATTTAAGATAAACAACTCCCTAGAACAATCCATGTTCTTGCCCCACACAAAGTAGCTGGCAGAATTATACCACTGGGAACTATTTTAGATCTACAATTGTCGGGCCTAAATACTGCTGTCTTCTGAAAAATAAGCATGCTCGTTTTCAGCAATGAGGTATCAGATCATCTATAGAAAGGGATTGCTTCTTTCAAATCTATTTATCAGTTTCCTCTCAGTCCTCTTAAGTCTAAGAAACCCAGAAACACTGCACAAGCCTTTCACACTCAGCAACAATCAAAGGCAAGTGGAGGAAAAAAACCCCACCCCTTTACTACAGAGTGCTTTCCTCACATGGTTTTTAAGAGGTCTTTAAGTATCACCCACAAAATACTCTCCAGATTGTTTGTTGTTAATAACGCACCAGACAGAAAACTACTCTGCACAGCAAGCTTCTGTCTGTATTCTCCACCAGACTTTGTCCTTGGAATGTTTTTAGCTAGGCCAAGGGAAAAACCCACTGACCACCACAGATTAATTATCTTGGTTGTGCCACTAATGACTTCCTTCAATGTTAGGTGATGAAATGAACCCTGGCATTTAATTAGCCGAACAAGCATGCTGTTGTTACTCATAGTCTCTGCATAGTTGCGATACAAACCATCTTGAGGTCCCAAGTACATACCCATGTTCACAATCTGAAATGAACTCATCTGCTAATTTTCATGTTGACCTAGAGTACAGCATGCACCTTCCTGGTGCTGAAAGTGTTTTCAAAGCATGCAAGCACATTCACAATACTTACTCGAAAGCACACACATCAAATTAAGTGGGACTTTTATTTTTCTTAGCAGTACAGTCAGAAGATCTCCCATTTTACAGACATTACTTCAGAACATTATTTTTGTTTAGTTCACCTATATCTCTTGATTCATATTGGACAGACGACGCTCACATCCAAATGGTTCAAGCATTGAGGTATTTTGCATGGTGTTTGATGTGGTCATTAATAAATGTAGCAATGAAAAAATAGCTGTGATCATAACCCTAGAAAAGAATGGCAACAAATCAGCAAACACATATAGTTCATGATAAAGCAATCATGCTAAGGTCTCCTCTAGGAAAGGTAATGAATCTCCTGGTTTGATCTGTTTTAAGAAATCAAAAATACCTGTATTATATATAAAAACTGTGAAGGATACCTAACTAACAGATTAAGTATATATGAACCCTAGGAAGCTAACCAAACAGAAAGTACCTTAACCTGCCCTAATCTGGACATGTAAATTAGAGATGGGTAACGGTGAGTGTCAGCTGCAGAGCGCAGCGTGATGTGAGGGGAACGGTTCCCCTCACTGGCACTGCCCTACTGGTAGAACACAGGGTAGTATAAGGAGAACACAGCCCAGGTCTGAATTACTGCTCCAGCACTATGCTAAAATGACATGTAAACCTCCGAACTACACCACTTTGTCAGCACTAATTGTATCTTTTTTGTGCAGGGTTTATGATAAATCAGAGGACAGTCCCTCATTCTCCACAGCCGAGCCCCTCACTGAGTCTGGCTGGAAGTTGTCAGTTGCTTACAAAGACTCCAGTGCTCTCAGGACAGCACTGCTCTGGGCCACTGCACCATGGGAAAGGGCAACCCTTCCACCTGGGCCTTTAAATGAATCTAAGATTTGAGGCAGTTACAAACCTTTCCTGATTTACACAAACACATGCAAACTAAATCACGAAGTTGTATGCTAAACACAATACCCACAGTACAGATAAGGAATCCAGCAAAAGTACACCTGTTGCTTTGCTTGGACAATGACTGTGATACTTATTAAAAATCATTAATGCTGCTGCTTCGGCCGACCACTGGTGGCTTGAGTTACCATCACAGATCAGTTTGTTGAAACGAAAATCATAACCCCACCTAGTGGTGAAAAGCAGCTGAATCTGATGGATATTGCACTCCTTGATGGCTGCTATGAAGGAAAATGTCCTTCTCACCCTCTTCCTCACTTGGCCAGGGACAGACTCACAGGTAAGTAAGGGAGAGCACGTCCCATGAAGAAGAGAAACCCTCTTAACTACCTGCCACACAGACCCAAAAATCACAAAGCAACAACCCAACAACCATGGATTGCAGAAGCAACTTGCCTGCTGCAGTCTAAAGACGACTGGGATTTTCTGCTCTGTGCAGGCAGCAATGAAGTTATCAGGCAGTAACTGGCCTGCTGAGAGAAACTGGTCATCTTTGCCTTGATCAATCAAGATATCCAGGTGAGAGTCTGGATAGGACTTCACAAGTTGTGTAGCATCATATGCCTGCAGGAATAAAAGAGAAATGACCTTCAGTTATATGTGTTAACCTGGGTCAGATTTGCTCAGTGCAAGAATGTTATGGATGGAGTGCTGGGTCATACTGATCAGGTCACCAAACTGCACTTTGGAAAAGCAAAAAATCGGGGAATTCCAGACAACTGAAAAGTAATACCCATGTTTTGAAAAGGGCAAATGGGATGATCTAAGTAATTACCAAATTGGCAGCTTGAGATCAATTCTGGACCAAACAAAATGTCCAGCCCAGGGCTAAATTCATACAGAATCAAACAGCAATATAATCTAGTACCAGTTCACATGCTTGTACAGAAACTAGATCCTGCCAAAGTAACTTGGTATGTTGGTGTAACTATTTTGTCAGCTAAAGGTTAAAACACCAGTGTAACAGGTGTCAATTTGAAGCAGAAATAATGGAAATCAGAGGTTGTGTATCTGTGAAAAGGCAGGTCTAAGTTGATCTACTGGACTGGGTTTTGAGAAGAGCTTCAAAGCAAGTTAAGGGGCTAGAAAACTTTTTTTTTTTTCAAATAAAATAATTATGTGAATGTAACTTTAACTGGTTATTTTTAAATATGCAAACTATTAATAACTGTGGAAGCAGCTAGTGCTCACCATTCCTGTAATGTTTTAATCAGACTTGGATGTCTTCCTAAGAGATACTTTCATTCAATTTATGAGGGACTTAACTGCAGCTTGTGTTTATTTACAAGAAAATCAGAGTACCTGGTCACAATGATCCCTTCTAACTTAATTCTACGGATACTGTGCAACATTTATGCTGACATTAAAAATACTGAAGGGCTGCCCAAGTAATGCAGCAACAGGCATACAAACATTTTTATATATTAAGCCATGCATGTACAGCTACTTATATTTCAAAATTGGGGCCCTGGAGTTAAAAATCTAACTTTGCCTGGTTTAATCCTGTTCTACAGGATACCAATTTCCCAGTATCCAATGGGGTCCTCTGCTACCTGCCTCCAACAGGCTGCCCCTGCAAATGCCATGAGGCTCATCAGTCTCTGAGCAGTTTGTAGCAGTCTCTCTTTTTAGGCTACTACAAAAACCAGCTTGTTTGTGTATTGAGAACGGAGTTTTTGAGAAACAGACAATAGCCTAACTCTGTTAAACTGCTCACTGCTTCCATCCAGTTCAGAAAGTCTCAGACTGCTCATAATTCTTCTTAGCGCAGATCTTAAGGTCTTCATAGAACAGGGAGGAATTTAGTCAATTTGATGAGATTCTATCTCATTACACGTGCTACAAGCACCATCAGGCAACAGAAAGTCATAGCCATCAGGAACATACAAGGCTTACCCATGCTTAGGGGTGTAGTCAGATAACATTACCAGCGCAGGAGCACCCTAAAGCTTTGTTCCAGACTCCTGCTGCGATACCTCTACAGATCACTCATTCCTGTGTGATTAAAGGACTGCAAGTTGGAACACATACCTCCCATTTGCTTACATCTGATCCCAGATATCCACCGAGCGCTTTCTTCCCCCACTGACACTGCATAGGGTTGCAGATAGGAGCAAATGCTGATACAGACTGTTCAGCAAAAAAGCATGAAAAAAAGGTATTTATTAAGAAAAGTGATTTCTGCTAACTAACAAGCAAATGAAAAGCATTTTTGAAAATTGTTTTGAAGTTACTGTCAAAACCCAGGACACACACACCCCCAACCCTCTGAGTGCCCCAACCATTACCCTACTTCCCTCTTAGGTGTTCTTTCTAGCCCCATAGTTTTGCTTTCCTTTTTGCACATCAGCCAAGCTTCAAAAGGCAAGGCTAGACAGCCAGTTCCCTTCCTTGTTGGAGATAATGGCTTGAATTCCCTTAAGCAGCAGAGAAGGATCTCAAGTCTACTGCTGGGTCAGCATGGTCAGAACGTGGGACCACTTCACCTCCAATTGGATTTTGGCAGAGCACAACAAAGCCTGAGGTGTGAGGCTGCTCAGTCAGCCTAAATATGCAACACTGTCTCACAAATTTAGGTACCTCCAGGGTTAGGGGTCAAGCAAAGCGCATTTTAGATCACAGCTCCGGGTACTGGTGTCTGAAGTCCTAGTCCTATTCTTACATTCCTCTTTTGGATTTGGCCATGGGACATCAATATTTCCACTCTCATGTCTTGCAAGAAATAGCAACAAACCACTTAATACTAAAATCCAGAAGAACAGAGTGTGTCTTTCCAATTTATTGTTTAATTCTTTTTGATGACACAATTTACAGTTAAGTGCCAACAGTGAAAATGGAAATTTTTGAACTACTGGCTCCAAAAGATAAAAAGGAGAGATAAAAATAAAGCTTTATCTTACACTCAGCTCTCTTATAATGCCAAGCTAAGGACACTGAACAAATGTTATGCTATTTTCAAAAAGGCTGTTCCCTTTTTGCAGAAGCTGACTACAAAGTGCAGGTTCAGGACAGCCCATGAAAGGACTGATACACAAAGGCAGAGAGCCCTTCACCTCTCAAACACCAATGTCCAGTTCTCCCTCAGAAATGCATTTTACGCAAGCGTATCTCCAAAGAGGACAAAAAAATTCCTCTCAGCCCTCATGAGTATAAAGGAAAGGCAAATCAGTTCCAGCATGCTTGATTTAGATTCAAGTAGAATACAAATGAACACAACTTCAGATACCTAGACTACTCCAAAAATCAATCTTTAGGAAAGTTGACATGCAAACCTCAGGGGTGGAAAAGAAAGTGGGGGAAGTCCTTCGGATACTATTCTGTGTGCAGTTCAGGTGCTTTACAGTTACACTTGCTATCAGCTGGAGTTAATAGACTCTGTAGTAAATTCTAAGCAAGCACACATATAGTGGTGGTGAAAAAATTTGCTGGTAATAAAAGCTCCAAAATGAACAAGACAGGATTTGAAAAGATACATCAAATCACACAATCAGATTTCTAGACAATACTGGCAGCAAGAATTAACTCCAGAGCTAGAAGGAGCCTGTGTATATTTAAATGTAACAATTGGTTTGAAAGAGCTGTAGCATCATCTACAAGAAAGGGGACTTACCCTAACTTTTAAAATTTGAAGATTTTAAAAAAATTTCACTAATACTCACATTCCAGAGTACATACTGCTACAACTACGACTAGTTATACATTTAATACTGTAACAGGACTTGGTGCTGTGTTTTCTTTCTTCACTTCTATAGAAATTTGTATAAGCCTTAGTATATCTCATAAGCTGTATTATATCTTACTTTGTACTTTCCAGGATTCTTCAGAGCAAGAATAAGAGCTCCATGACCTCCCATGGAATGCCCAAAAATAGACATCCGTTCAGGGTCAGTTGGAAAATTGGCATTTATTAGTTTAGGCAGCTGTAAAGGAACAACAGTGTAATAAAAATGTTAAAGCAACTTCAGTATGTTTATGGGAAAAAGCTCACAAATAACTAATGTGTTTTAATGCCAGAAAGCCACTGAAACCAAAGGCACATCTTTGGTTCTAGTCTGACATTTGTGATAATGGCCTGAAAGCAATTTGAATGGGACTGTAAAATCAAAAGGAAACAATTCATCTGATAATAAGTAACTCAAACTATCTCTACAGAAATCTATCGTAAACCTGTAACAAAAGATGTTGGAATTTCATAATAAATATAGCCTTATTTTAATAGATACATAAGTATGATGTGCTCCTATAAGTGACCAGAATGGCAAATCATCCTTGGGAGATTACTTGCTCTCCGTATTCCCATCAACTTTGGTTTTAATCCATACCACAAAAACCACATGCAGAGTAAACTGGACACTCACCTTTCTAATACGTATCTCAAGGATCTACTATTATATCCAGTTAAGGGAATCAAAAACAAACCCACCACCCCACCCTCTCCAGACAGGCAGTGAAAACAGTCTAAACGAGCAATACAAAGTACTGGTGCAGTGAAACACAGTGGGATGTTTCAGAAGCAGCAGAGTAGAGATTTTACAAGAGCAGAGATTGCACAACTAATGAATCAAGATTAGAAGTGTAGGCCAACCCTGTGGCACCTCTGGCAGAAAAGCAGACTCCAGAAGCTCCTGCTCAATCCTTGCCAGGTCTTATCACCTCTGTGCTGCAATTCACTCCCTCCTGTTTGGTAAGGAAAGGCCTAACAACTGGGTAAATCCAATCACTGAAATAATAAAGATTAAAAAAGAAGTAACAAATCCTTTTAATAAAAGAGGAAAGCAAGATATTGACAAACCATCCACGGGCTATCAAGATCACTTTAAGCAAGCTTTGGATATAGGAACAAAGAGCATGACTGAACCACACCCCTTCTCTTACCCAACAGCACCAGGACAACTCAGCAGCAAAGTTACCTCATCCTTTATGTAGGAATACATCCTATAGTTTGTTTTCCAAGGATCTTCAGTGGCATCCACATAAAAACCAGCACCAGTGCCAAAATCCCAGCTTTCATCTTCCCCTTCGATATTGCAGCCACCTACCATGAAAAATCTTTCTATAGTTACTGTCTTCCCTTTACTAGATGTTGAGAACTGGACAACCTGCCATAGAAATCAGAGACTTGGGACACAAGTTCCTCAATCAACATGCCTCTACCCCTCCAGCTATAAGACAATTCAGATTTTAATTCATTAATAGTGTTTTCAAGTGTTAGTTCAACAACAGTTTCAAAACGCCACTTACATATTATCTACAGATGTATCCAACTTGTAACTTGTTTCAGTATCGCTTCATAAATAAACATAACATACAGATCTCTCCCAAAACAATTCTGTAAAGCTTCATCCAATTCACCCAGGGACTTACTCAAAAGTTGGCACTTGTTAATTGGTGCTATCAGCTTAATTCAGTTATTAGACCTCATCCTATCAGATACAAGAACCTATGTGAGAAACAGAAACTGTACAAAATTTTCTTTCCCCCAGGACAGAAACATATATCACCAAATGTCCAGACTAGTTTATGTGCTTCAAATAATGTCTGCTACACCTCCCTCTTTCAGATTCAACAGTATAATAACACTTACTGTTCCCCTCTCTACCTTTTCTGCAATTCATTTCATTGCTCCCACGTATAACTCCCCATAAAACTTCAGTAATTTCTTCTTTGAGTAACTGCAGGACTGCATCCTCTTTTCCAAGGCTGCACCTTCAGACTAAATTTGCAGATGTTTCCTTGAAAGTCAATACATCACATCCAGTCCTCTCTTACTCTCCCTTTGATTAGCCTATGATTTACCAGCCTGGTTTGCAGAACAGAATGTAATATTTCAAGGTATATGTTACAGGAAATAATGGCCTCCTTTTCTCCAAAATTTCCTAGTTTCTGCAATCTGAAATTACATGGCCTTTCACCACTGTCAGATAACACTGCAAACCCATGTGTAATTTGACAGTCCCTGACAATTTGTGCAGAGATACCTGCCACCCTGTCACAGTGTGAAACCAGATTTTTACAAGGATCAAAGTTGAGTTTGCTCCACTGACATGCCCTTGAACAATGAGTGATTTTGTAACTTAGTCTGGCAGTCACAAGGACTGGAGTTGCTTACACAACAAGTTGAATACAAAAAGTCTAACTTCGGTCCCTCGGAGATAAGGCAAAAACTCAGAAAGTTCTGCCATGCAATGAAGGCAGTGCTGATACTGCTAAAAGAAATTTAACAGAGGCCTTAAAAAAAGAAATTTGAAAAGGAACCTGCAAAATACTGCTCAGCACACCTGTCTGGAAAAGCAAAGCCCTACAAGGAAGGAAAAGTAAAGTCTATCAAGGCCTGACAGAGGGTCTGTAGTAACAGGTATTTCATGTTTTCAAGCAGTATTTTTCCCCATACAGATACATCTCCTATGCTCAGATCTCTTAATTTGTGATTACATTTGAACTGCTCTTTACTTGTTTCTTCAGACAGCTCAAAGACATTTAAGAACATTTGGGGTCTCTGAGCTAAAATCTAAGAGTATAATATGAAATACTGAAATTCCTCTAAACAGCAGAGCAATCCTGATCAAGTAGACTAAAAGGCAACAGAGAAGTTACAGAGGGTTTTAAAAGAAAATGGACAAAACCATGAACTATGCAAATGCAGTCACACAACGAGAGAGACAACTTAGCACTGAAAACAAGTCCCAGTATAATTACCCCATGTGAATAATGCAAAGGCCGGTTGCCCATCTCTAGTCTGCAGCAAACAGCAACAATGAAGCGCAAAGTTCATTAATACACAAGTTTTGCTCTTCAGTCCCTCTTCATTAGAAATGTGCATTTCTGTTCTTTGACCTGACATGACTGCAAAACCTATACGTGTGAAACATTTTCTGGAAAGAATGTCACTTCATTCTCATATTACCTGTGTTCACATCTGGCTCACTAAAGCTTGGGAAATACTAGAAGACTGCCACCCTTGTATACAGCACTCACAAGACTTTTAGCAGAATCCAGCAAATGCTAAACATTTAATACACTGAATCACCAAAAGACTGTATTTCCCTTAACTGCAGACCCACCATTTTCAGGTTTCCTGTACCACACACAAGCTCATCCTTATACAAATAACAGCACATCATTTTAAAAAGCCATTCATCAGTAGTCTATTGCAGCTGCAGGGGGGAAGGGTTTCTTCTGCTTTTCTAAGTACTGGAATCCTCTGGAGACATGTATTTAATTGGCTTTAGAAGACAGAATACAATAAAGAGTAAACATTCATCATTGTGTGACAACACAGCTCTACAGATTTTTTAAAGTCTCAGCAAGCCACAAAGTACAGGCAAGTGTCTCTGATATCTCTGATAACACATGCCTAGTTTTCCTTCCCTTTCCTTCATCCTGTACTCAATGGCCCCTCTTTGTTCTAGTTTTAGTGCCATCACAATAAGAGTTTCAAATGTCAAGCCTTCACTACCATGTTATTAAGAACATAGACAATATAATCTAGCAAACAATCCAAAGTAAAGGTGAGGTCATATCCTGACTCAGGTGGGTAACATACTTTGTAGCAAACTGCAGCACTCCATTCTTTGAGGATAAAGACAGTGTACTTCAGCGTAACAACTGTTATCATGTCTCTTGTTATAACTTACGTGGGCTTGTGTCTGGTGCGACTACAATAAGGCCATGTTCAGCTGCAGCTTGATGAAAACCAGATTTCGTTATAAAATTCTGTTCTGTGCAAGTTAACCCTAGAGAAATAAAAATATCATTGGTTACACATGGCTCACAGCATACCAGTTTCAAAAACCTTCTTGACAGAAAAGGTTTTGAATAAACAAGAGGGATTCCTATCTCCATAAACACGGAATAGTCTTTTCACTAGGTTCAGCAATACTTAGCAATCCACAGAAACAGACACAGTTGCACTTTCACATCTAGTCACATTAACATTTGATGAGAAACAGGTCAATGTGTGCTCTGTACCCCCTTGAGCGCCTACTCACATGGCATATACAGTTTCCCCAAGTATTGTGTATTTAAATCCACTGACTACAGACAGTGTCGCTACAGTTAACATTGTTAACTTCTGACATTAACCCTGCAACTGTATTTTTCTCTTTACCACCATTTCAACTGTATGCATCACAGAATTATACTGTGGTCTGACAAATCCTACATCCTTCAGACAGGATAAAGGCCCATAAGCACTCTGGTTCGAAAACCCACAGCAATCCACGTCTTTTGTACAGCAGCAGGCCCAGATGAAGACCAATTGCAAGCAAATAATATTGCACACCAGTATTTCAACTTCTCTTCACTGTGCCATTTGAGAGGGGTTAATGATTCTAGTTTTCTCTGAGGACAAGTTGCAAATAACCTAATTTGACTGACATACAAGCCAAGACAGTATGGTTTAGATTCAAATAATAAATGTGCTCCATGACTTGGGAGCTCTTCAGACAATTTTGATGCTTCCAACTTCAAGGGCAAATATTTTTACCCGGTCCACTGTCATTGGCCAAATTAGATCTACAAGCTATTTTGTGAAATGAATGCATACAAGGAATATAGTCTCCACACTACCAGTCAGTTCTCCAACTTTCTAAACACAAGTCTCAATATAGCAACTCCTAAAATTACAGAACAGACAGAGCTTCTGCTTTTCATTTTGAGTAAGAGAAAAGAAAAAAAGATGTAATTAATTAATCCTGGAGCCACCACCAACATAAATCTGACCATTTTGAAAGCAATGCCTTAACATTATTTATGCACTTCTGGTGCAAGACCCAGCTCTGTTGGGAGATGACAGAAATAGGGTAGAAGAACAAAGCCAGGATGACTGGGAGCACATGTTTGTCCATACAGTCTCATCCCAGATTGCCTTACATCCATCAAGACAGCAGCCGGATGGGACACTGCAGGAGCTGAAAAGATGAAGAAATGATGCTGTGGATGAGACAACTAACTCCTGCCACACAACCCTCCTCAGTCCTGGCCCTTTCTGGTCCCACAGGGTTACCTTCCTCTAGATGTGCTTGTGCAACACAGCTAACAGCACCTCCCCTTCCAAGTTCACCAGTTGCTCCTTGCAAAACAGCACTCAAAATAAGGTGGAGTCCAGAGGACAAATTTGCTGGCTCTCATGGGCTAGATTTTGCCCCCTACCCTGTCAGTTGAAACAGTCTGTCATGGACAAGGGGAAGCAGGTGTCCCAATGGGAAGGCCTTTCAGGGGAACCTTTAAATATATAAAAAGTAAGTACATTTTAGAAAAAAAAGGGTAGACCTTACTGAACACTGAGCATTTTATAACACAGTCTGGTAGGCTAACCCCAGAGGCCATCTGCATCCAACTTCTTAATCACAATACACTCAAGAGTAAATGCATGTTCCAGAAGACAATATTTTGAGAATGCAAGAGCTGCCACTGTAGTATCTCTACATCAGGTTTTCAGTAACTGTAGCGCAGTAACTTAAACACGCTTAACATTATATTTTTTATGTTACTAAAATTCACGTTCCTTACCTGAGAGCCAATACAGCACAGGACACTTTGCAGTTTCTGCTTTTGGAGGCAAGTAGATTCCAAATTTCATTTTGCATTTTAGCTCTGCACTGTATTAATAAAATACTTGTTATCACCACTACTAAATTAACAAGGTCACAAACGTTAAAAAAACAAAGCTGAATGAAAGCATTTCATTCAAAGGGAGATTTGGTCAGTGAATTATAACAAATAAGTTAAGAAATAAAGTGAAAAGTAATTCTAAAACTTAGCCTTAGCCTCCTGAATTGACAACAGCTAACCTTCCTACCTTGTTCTGGATATATTTAAAACAGAGACCTACAATAAGACACATTTTTGCAGTGCTTCTGACTGGGAACAGTCTGAAAATTTAATTTTGAACCCTAGCAATATTTAACTTGAGCTCTATTAAACTGGACAGTAATTTTTACTGAAGAACACATCCACATCACATCACTTGCAGAATATGCCCTGCACAGCATGCCCCAGCAAGAGAGGTTTTCAGTCTGCTAACCCTACAGAGTAACCAATTGTCCAATTAACACTAAAGCCTAAAATTGTCAATAAAAGCTTATCTAAGCATAACCGATGATATTTTTTCTTTGGACCAGAAATGAAAAAAAATCAAATGTTTCCTTCTGTCCACCTTTGTCAAACAAGAATCTATCTACTGGATCTGTCTGCTCACGGCATTTTTTAAGAGCGCACAGAAGTGAAACATTTGATAGAGTGAATGGAACTTTGTATACACGGAGGTTGTTTGTGCTGCGAAGAGGAAAACCCAAACTAATGGAGCTCCATTTTCAAAGCTGAAAGTACTGACTTCCCATCTCAGATCTGCAGCATTAAGTGTACTAGACATGTTAACCATTAACACAGAAATGCAAGAACACTGCCAAAGCCGCAGGAGACAGCACTCCTTAGTGAAATATGGGTATTAGTGAGAACACGCTATTTTTCTGCAGACTGAGAACGCTGACAGCAGATAGTATGGATTCACTGCCCCATGCTAAACATCTGTGTTGGTTTTGTAGCGTTTACCTGTCATGTTCAAACACCTTCTGGAAACCCTCAAAGCATTTGTTGCTGGAAACCTGCTTCAGTGCCATGGCTTTAACTGTAAAAAAAGGAACAAGTTAAATTTGAAAATAAAACATTCCTGGACTCATAGTGAGTTATGAGAAAAGTTGAATACAATTTAAAGCATCTTTGTTTAATATCACAATTTTTCTGAAGAATGAACCTCCTGCCAACATTCTGATCTTTTGTTAACTTTCTATTTCCCCATGGAAATGGAGAGGAGGGGGAGCTGAACTCTTGCAAGCGGAACCGACAAACTGACCTTCCTGCTTTCCTAGAGACCCACATGTCCAATCACCTTTTCCTCTGCAGTAACTGTAGCTCCCCCTTTGTCTGTCACAAAGTCATGGAGTCATGGGAGTTTTAAAACAGCTGGGAGTGCGCTCATACCAAAGTGGCTAAGGAAACTCAGGAAGGCTGACACAAAGGGAGATGCTGTCAGTTTGCACGGACAGTAAGGCCAAACAAGCAGCTGAAAGGGGAAGTGGCCTAAAGGGTCAACCCACAAGAAAATCGTGAGGAGAAACCTGGTAACATCAGACCAGGTAACAAATGTCAACATGAAATGCCAAAATGTCCCTTATACCTGTGCACTGCTCTGGTGCGCCATCGGGCAAGAAAAGCCACGCACCACGGGCAGCCCTCGGGGCCCGTTCATCGCCCTCTACCGGCCCGTGTCACACGCACCCCGAGGCAGCCCCTGCCCAGGGGCCGCGGGAGCAGCACGAGGGCCGGGGCCCGGCTGGGCTGGGCACCCCATTTGCGTTTCCACACCACCAGCCGTGCCCCCCGCGGGCCCCC